>NC_057865.1:206848799-207081299 GCF_019393635.1 Dromiciops gliroides | reverse complement strand
TAAAGTTGTACAAACAAGTTACAAATAGTTATGCAAACAGTATACAGAATATCAAAATACTTGTTCATATCCATACCCTCATCAATATAATGCATCAATTAATATACCTATTTACATAAAATATTATATAGAAATTTATATATTTTATAACAATATACAAACAATGGTTGTATAAGAATACTGACATAATAGCAGCATGTTGATCACCTGAGAAAGAATTATACCTATTAGACTAAGAATGACAGCAAATAAAATGGGAAGAAGCAGGACTTTCTTGGGATCCAAAACTGTAAAAATCACAGTGGTTATGAAAGAAAATATAAAAGAAATATTTGTAGAATGTTTTAAAATTTGAAGCAAAAATGGGAAAATGTATTCAAAAGTCGCCTTCACTAAGTACAAAAAGATAACATTGAATAAAATTTCTTGAAGAAGGGAGGAAATCCCATTGGACACAAAATAAAAATAAAGACATATGACAAAAAATAAACAAGATTTAAAATATCTAAATGAAAAAGTGAATAAGCAAAAAGATATTAAAACAACATCTAAAAGAAATGTACAAAAAAAGTAACTGAGATAACATTTCTTGTAGCCAACAGAGTTAGGAATTGGCTCCAAAATGGCTTACTGTCATCTCCTAAAAAATCCTAATGACAAGAAAAAAATCATGTAAAGAATAATCCCAAGAATAGGCTCCCCCAAATAAACATAGCAATCAATTAATTTATTCATTAATTAAAGTTATTAGTATATAATTATGTAGAAGAATTACAATATCGTTATGTATAACTATATTACAATATAATATATTACATAACATACTACTGTATAATAGATAATAACACATGAATTATTATATAATTTAATGATGTAAATTCATAATATATAAATATAGTATCATGTATTATTTCTTATATATAATAACCTATTATACAGTATATAATAGATTTGTATAATTATTATTATATTATGTGTTATTATTTCTAAAAATCATTATTACTCTATACTGTTATCATAATGTATAATTATATATTATATAATTAGAAATATAATAAATTAATGTTTCATTAATAAATATTAATTATTTATATATTCCTTCCATCTCCCTAGCACCACCAAGTATAGTGCCTGGTGCAAGGTACACTTAGTCTAGCATGCAGGATCTAAGTCAAATGAGTGCATTAGAGCTCGCAATCTCCTATGTGTAGGATAAATAAGCTCACTGGGTGAATACTAAAGTATTAAACCTTCCCATATAAGGCAGACAGGGCAGTTATTCACCATTTGCAGAGAAGAAATTTGGGGGTTGGGTTCTATCAAGTGTTTGTTGCTCAGTTGTTTCAGCCCGTGTTACTTTGTGACCCTGTTTGGGGTTTTTTCTTGTCAAAGATACTGGAGCAGTTTGCTATTTCCTTCTCTAGCTCATTTTATAGATGAGGAAACTGACTCCAAGCTTGGTGTTCTATCTACTACACTACCTAGCTGCCCAAATTCTATCAGGTACCACACAGGCAAAAGGGAAGCAATGTGTATCACATTTTTCAATAATTTTTTAATTTGAAGGATTCTTAAAATGCATTTAACAACTTGTAATTCTAAGTATAATTGGCCAATTTAGAGAATAATGCCAATAACTCTACTTTCATAACATCTGGTATTTGCTAACATCAGATTCAATTTTAAAAATAGTTTCAGTGTGCTAAAAAGTAGAAGAAATAATTCAAGCTTAAGAATTTACTCTTGCTTTCTTTTGGGAATATGATTTGGGCTGGGACACTATTGTGGGTTAAAGGAAACTTGAACTTAGGTACTTAAAAACACACATGTCAATTAGTTTACTAAAAGCTAATGGATATAAGTTGCACAATATGAACACATGGCTCTATAAAACCATAACTCTGCCACTAATTTAATCAGAAATTCTACCAAGAAAAAGAAAATGGTTTTCTTGGATACATACATACACACACACACACACACGCACGCACACACATAACACACACACACACATACACACACACATATACATATATATAAACTTTCTGAGTTATCTGCAATTTTGTAACCCTGTAGACTAACCATTTTTAGGCTTCTTAAATTGTGAGGTATCAACTTCATTTAGTTCTATTCTTCCTTGCCAAAACTTTAACCAAGGATCTAAAAAGAATTTTTTCTGGCTCCCCTCCTACAATTATGTATGGAGAAATAGTTTACTGATTGTACATTAAGTCCATAATGTACAATAAGTGAACAAAATGAACTAGGTTTAAAACAAGAAAAAAACTTATTTTGAAATGTGATTATATACATAGTCAAAACATATTTATTGCTACTGAAGCATGGTATAGTAAAGTACTTCTAGAACTATGGTAGTTCCAGGTATGCCTCTGACGAGACTACCATGTGACCTTGGAAAAGGTATTAAAACACTCTATTTCAGAACAAGGAGTGTATGAAAAGTCCCCAGAACCAGATGGATTTACAGTAAATTCTACCAAATCTTTAAAGAATTTAAGATTAATTAATTCCAATACTATATTAAACTATTTGAAAAAAATGGTTAAAAAAGGAGTCCTACCAAATCCTTCTATAACACACCTAATTAGGGAGAAAAATATAACAGAGAAAGAAAACTATACAAACAATTTCTATAATAAATATTGATGCAAAAATAAATAAAAAGCCAGCAAGGAGGTTACAGAACTATATGACAAAAATCTTACACTATGAACCAGGTTGTATTTATATCAGGAATGTAGGATTGGTTTAATATTTTAAAAACTAAAAGCATTATTAGACTATTCAATAACCAACACACAAAACACATGAAGTTAAATCAATAAATCCAGAAAATCTTTTTGACAAAATGTAGCACCTATTACTACTAAAACTATTAGAAAATATTACAAATAAATGGAGCTTTTTTTAAAAAGACGAAGTAGTATCTATCTAAAACCAAAAGCAAACATCTAAAATTTAAAGTTTTCCCAACAAGATGAGGGATGAAGCAAGAATGCCCATTATTAACATTATTATTAAATATTGTGGTAAAAATGCTCACTATGGTAATAAGACAAAAAAATTAACGGGATAAGAATAGGTAATGAGAAACAAAACTATCACTCTGTGCTGATGATATGATGATATACTTAGGGACCCTAGAGAGTTCAACAGAAAAAAAAAGTATTCAAACGATGAAAAACTTTATCAAAGTTGCAGGATATTAAAATGAACCACAAAATCAGCATTCTAATAATACCAATCCAGCAGGAAGAGATAGAAAGAGAAAGAACATTTAAAATACCCTCAGATAGGTAAAAAATATTCTGGGCCAGTTTCACCTGCTAAGACACATAGATACACCAAGACACATAAAACTATATGAACATAATTATAAAACGTCTTTTCACGTAAATGAGAAATATTAAAAGCTTATGGGTAGGTTGAGCCAATATAATAAAAATGACAATATTACCCAAATTAATGTACCTATTTAATACCAAACCAAATCAACTACAAAGAATTGCTTTATAAAACTAGGGGGAAAAATTCATCTGCAAGAAAGAAAAGTCAAAAACATAAGGGAATTGATTGAAAAAAATATAAAAAAAGGGGATGTACCAGTCCAGATCTCAAACTTACTACAAGTGGTAATAAATCAGTTTAGTATAGAATAAGGACTAGAGTGACTGATCAATGGAATATTATTGGATATAAATATACAGAAGGAAATGAGCACTGAAATTTAGTGTATGACAAAACCCAAAGATTCCAGCTATTATGGTGAGAACTCTGGAAGTAGTCAGGCAGAAATAGGCATGGACCTTCATCTTACACTGTGACCAAGATAAGGTCAAAATGGGTACATAGCACTTCACACCTATCAGATTGGCTACATACACAAAAGGAAGATAATAAAATGTTTGAAGAATGTGGAAATTTGGAACCCTAAAGTACTGCAGCAGGTGGAGTTGTAAACTGATCCAACATTCTAGAACAATTTGGAAATATGCCAAAAGAGCTATAAAACTATGCATACCCTTTGATCCAGTAATATCCCAAAGAGATGAAAAAAAAAGTTAGGGGAGGATCTATTTGTACAGAAAATATTTTATAGCAGCTCTTTTTGTGGTGACAAAGAATTGGAAATTGAAGATGGTCCATCAGCTGGGGAATAGCTGAACAAGTTGTGATATATGACTGTAATTTGATACTATTGTGCTATAAGAAGTGATGAGTCAGAATGATTTCAGAAAAACCTGGAAAGACTTACATGAACTGATACAAAGTGAAGTGAGCAGAACCAGAACATTGTACATTGTAACAGCCGTATTGTACAGTGATCAACTTTGAATGTCTTAGCTATTCTCAACAATAAAATGATCAAGACAATTCAAAGGACTCATTTATGAAAAATCCAGAGAAAAGTGATGAAATCTGGAATACAGATCGAAGCATACTACTTTTGACTTTATTGTTTTTTTCATGGATTTCGAGGGGGTGTCCTGGTTCTTATTTTACAACATGACTTATCAAAATATGTTTTGCATGAGTATGCATGCATAACCTATACAAAATTGCTTACTGTCTGAGGGAGGGGTGAGGGAACAGAGAGATTTTGGAATTCAAAATTTTTCAAAGTGAATGTTAAAAATTGCCTTTACATGTAATTGGGAAAAAGTTTTTTAAAAATTTAAATGGGTACATAATTTAGACATAAAGGGTGCAGATTAGGGAAGAAAAATTACTTGTCGGGGACAGCTAGGTGACGCAGTGAATAGAGCACCGGCCCTGGATTCAGGAGGACCTGAGTTCAAATCTGACCTTAGAACCTTGACATTTATTAGCTGTGTGACCCTGGGCAAGTCACTTAACCCCAACTGCCTCACCAAAAAAAAAAAAAATTACTTGTCGGAACTATGGAAAGGTAAAGAGTTCATAAGCGAACAAGTGAGAGAAGTTCGGTGGAAGTAAAATGGATAATTTTGATTACATAAAATTAAAAAGTTTTGTATAAACAAAACCAAAATTAGAAGAAAAGCAGGAAAGAAAAAGGGAGGGGTAAATTTACATCAAGTTTCTCTGATAAAGGTCTCATCCCTCAAATATATAAAGAACTACTATATATAAATTTTAGGATTTTAACAGGCAGTTTTCAGAGGAAGAAATTAAACCTGAAGAAAGTGATTATTTCTCTCACATATTAATAGGCAATTATTAAAATTGGGGAGACTCCAGGTCTTTTCCCCTGTCCTGTTTCCTTGTTCAATTCTCTCAAGGACAGGGCTGATGGAAGATAGGTTTAACATTCTCCTCATTCTGATATGGCTACTTCACCAACTAGCTCAGGCTTGGGTTGGGGATATAGATTCTTTGTTTTAGATTGCCCAAGGCTGGGGTGGTCGTGGGTATAAGGATAACCTCTCTGTCTAAGAGTGTATGCTGTTACTCTCAGCCTCTCATTGGATTGAGTTCACTTCTCTTGTAAAGATCACCTCTCATTAATTGTTTAACCTATCAGAATTGATTGCTCCTCAGGAACAGTCCTTTTCCAAGGCATAAAAGCCATGAGCCTACTGACATAAGGATCCTTGCCACTTGATAGTGGCAGTGACCCTTTATTAAAAATGCTGGCTTTATTAATAAAATGATTAAATTGCCCAGAAATTATCTCTCAAACTTTTAAACCATTGATAGTCACAAAGCTATCAATATCGTATGAAAAAAATGCTCTAAATCATTAACAATTAGTAGATAGGCAACTTAAAACAACTCTGTGATCCCACTTCCCACTGATGACAGAAAAGTAAAATAACAAATGCTGGAGGGGATGTGGGAAATAGGTACAATAATGTAGTGTTGGTAGAACTATGAACCAGTCCAACCATTCTAGTCAGACTTTTGATCCAGCAAACACCACAATTAGGCCTATATCTCAAAAGATCAAAGAAAGAGGAAAAGGAAAAATATTCATGGTAGCGCTTTTTGTGGTGGCAAAGAATTGGAAATTGAGGGGATGGCTATCTATTAAGGAATGGCTAAACAAGTTATGCTATATGAATATGATGGAACACTACCATGGTATAAGAAATGAGGAAGGGGGTTGGTTTCAGAAAAACCTGAGAAGACTTATGTGAACTGATCCATAGTGAAGAGAGCAGAACCAAGAGAATATTCTTCACATTAACAGAAATATTTTAATGATAATCATCTGTGGAAGACTTAGCAACTCTGACTGATAAATGATCCACCACAACTTGAAAGGATTAATGATTTTAAAAAATGGACTCAGAGTTTGGATTGAAGCATCTATTTTCTTTTCTTTTTTTCTTTTTTTTTTTGCATGGGCAATGAGGGTTAAGTGACTTGCCCAGGGTCACACAGCTAATAAGTTTCAAGTGTCTGAGACTGGATTTGAACTCAGGTACTCCTGAATCCACAGGCTCCACTGTGCCACCTAGCTTCCCCCACCCTAACCCCAGATTTTTTTAAAAATTTAAAAAAAAAAAAAGGGAACCAACCAGTCTAGTGGTAGGAGATTTTCCATTTGGAGAATTCCATTTGGAGAGTTAGAAACAAACCCTTTAGCAAAGAATTGTAAACTTCAGGGGATGCCCATCAGTTGGGGAATGGCTAAATAAATTGTGGTATGTGAATTTTAATGGAATACTATTGTGCTGTAAAAAAATGATAAGCACTAAGTAGGAGTTGTGACCTACCCCTTTGACATTTATTCTCTGCATATGTGCCTCAGTATCTTAGTACTTCATGTTCACATCCATTCTCTTCCTACACCCTGTATTCATTTGTGTGAGCATGATCCCCTAGATTTTGGGGGGAATCATTTTTTATATTCAATCTTCTTGCTATGACCATTCTTAGGGGATAATTAAGTCTAGCAGATTATGAACTCAGATCTTCCTAACTCCAGGTCCAGTGTGCTCTATCCATTAATATAACCTAGCTGTCTCCATATGTAAACATACTAATATATAATATATAAATTTGAATCATTTTCATAAAGATTTTTAACAACCCATAGGATCACCAAAGCCAGTGTAGAAAGAGAAGAAAAGAGGGTCTAGGAAAGAGCCTTGGGTATACCCATACTTAGGAATGAGACATGTATGGTGATTCAACAAAGGAGACTAAGAAAGAATAGCAGAAAAGTGGAGAGAAAATTCAGGAGAGAGCAGTGAGAGCTCAGAGAAAAGAGAGTGTATAGGAAGAAAGGATGGTTTACAGTGCCAAATGCTACAGAGAGGTCAACAAGGGTGAGGATTGAGAAAAGGCTTTAGGATTCAGCAATAAACAGATCTCTGGTGATCCAGAAGGAGCAATTGCAATTAAGTAATGAAACCATGAGCCACATTGCAAGGGATTGAGAATGAGTGATAAGTGAAATGGAGATAATGAATATAGATGATTTTTTCTAGGATTATTATTACTAAATAATAAATATATTAATATATTTAATTAATTATATATCTAATACACATTAAATTATAGTTAAATAATACATTGTAATAAATATTTAAATAATTAAAGGAATTTTTTTAGGATTTTTTTAAAGGAAAGAGAGATATAATATGATTGCTTAAGGGGTGATAGGTTCAGATTCAGGTGTTTTTTGTTGTTTTAAGAATGTAGCAGATGGAAACACATTTCTTTTAATTTTTTTTCCTCTTGACAATTTCTTAATCTGAAGTTTTGTTTTTTTGACTGTTTCTTTCACAATCTAGCTAATTGTGGGAATGTTTTCCATGACTACTCATGTATAACTTATTTTGAATTGCTTGGGTTCTTGTGGGTGGGGAGTGGAAAGGGAGGAAGAAAAGAGAACGTTGGAAACACAAAGTTTTAAAAATTTATGCCAAAATTTGTTTTTACATTTTTTTGGAAAATAAAATTCTATTCAATTAAAAAAAAAAAAGAATGTAGGATACCTGGTATAGTGTGTTGGAAATAAGGGAAAAGGCTAGTAGATTCAGAGACACTAAGGACTAAAGAGAAAGATGGAATGATTTGAGCAAGGAAGCATCTGCTGAAAGAAACAGGAGGAGATGAGACAGCATTACATCTCTAAATCTCTGATTCTGACTCTGGTCAGCAGAAGAGTAATATCTTCATCAGGGACTGGAGCAAAGGAGAAAACCTGTCATATACTTGATATAGCCTACTTTCCCTAATAAGTCAAGAGTACAATTTTCTTTTTAAAAGGTTGGGGGAAACAACAGTATAAGAAATTCTCACATTATGAGGCTATTGTAAGGATTACAGTAACATAATGTGCTAATGAGAAAAAAATATTTACCTCCTTCTCTCTGAACAATGTGATACAGGTGGACATTGTGGAGAATGTATTCCAGATCTTGGTCATTATATCCTTTCTCATGCATATCATCCACAGAGTCAGGGTAAATAACTTGATCCCGAAGAGTTCCAAGAGACATGTAGGGCCTATTAAAAAAAAAACAAACAGATTAGCAAACAGTTTAATCAGTGTATTAACTTAGCTGGCTATAAACTTCATGAGAGATTTTAAATACTATGTTTCTAGAACAATAATATAAGGGTTTTTTTTAAATCAAAGGCAACTTCAGGGTAATATGTTTACATAAGAAATAATTAGGACATGGTTCCAGTAAAAGCATATTATAGTTTGTCACTTTTAGTGTAAAAACACATTTCACTGCCATTTGTGTTTCATTTTACTTGATAACATAGCTTTTCAGGTTCATCTAACAGCTGGGGTTTGTTTGTCACACCATTTTACAATTTTGTGATTCAACACAAAGGATAAGACAAAGGAAAATAAAAGAATTTACCAAAACCCTGAATCAACACTAAAATCCAACTGGGAAGCTCTTCTAGTTCAGAGTTACAGAACTACATGCTTCCCTTTGGCCTAGAATTCTTTCTCTATTACTCTGTAAACTTCAAACTAGGCTAGAAGTTGGAACTGAGACAATACTGATGCTGCTTGCTTCTGAACTTGCTCTGTGCTCAGCATATAGCCTAGATAAAGTTCATGACCTCTCCTCAACACTGGAATGCCACTTCTGAGCACGTCTCCTCCTCAGTTTGCCCTGCAACAGGGAACTGGGTAGTGGCATCCATTCCTCTATCAGGCACAAGGGTCTATGTTAGATCTGGGGCCCTCTTCTTATCCAGCTGCATAGCTGGAATGCTTCATGTGAACATTCCTGCCCAGACTCCATTCCTAATGTTACTTTTTTATTACCAATTTGAGCTAGTCCTAATTGATACTCATTTTGGTGCATTTTCTACATCTGTGTAGAAGATATTGTGGAGTAAAGTTTGGCTATGCTAATTCCTGCTACACCACCATCTTGGCTTCACCCCTTTTCTCTGTCCACTATTGGTTTCATCTACCAACCATCATGTGGAGTTGAACTTTCTAAATTAGGAACAGAGCTCTCGATGTTGTACCTGTGATATAACTGATACTAATGTAACAACTATGTGATTATCATAAGATCATAGATTGAGAGCTATAAAATAAACTTATAGGTCATCTAGTCCAAACCACTCATTTGACCAATAGGCAAAAGAGGTTTTGAGAGGTTAAGTGACTTGAGAAAGTAACAGGTAATGGAAAAGATTCTGGGAAGACGGTGGAAAAAGGCAAGAAACTACCTGGCTATCCTGCCACAACCTCCATGCCCCAAACAATTTAAAATAATACCTCAAAGCGAACTTTGAACAGCATAAATAATTAAAAATAGAAGTAAAGCAGTTGTCTGCATGAGATAATTTGGGAGGACATTAGGAAAGACCTGACTTCAAAGGGTGATAGTCTAACCTGACTGAAGTGTAGATACCTCTGAGCAAATATCACTGAATTAACAAACAAGCCCTTAGGGTAGCTGTGTCAGGCCAGCCTCAGCTTCAGGAACTTCCACCCCATTGATGGGGGTCAGATGGCTAATCAAGGAGAGATTGAAGGGCCCTCTGCTGGCACCAGACATGGGTGCCCTGAGAAGTCCAAGGCTGTGGCTGTGAGCAAAGAAGAATGAGTGTGTGGCCTGGTTCAGAGAGGGCTCAGGCTCCAGCTGACTGTGGGACTCACAGGAGAGTGAAGTCCCTGGTTTTAGTTCTAGGACAGAGGGGTAAGCTAAAGCTTACAGCAACAGGAAAGACAGCAACAGAAGGAAATGAAATTATTTGTAGAGACAGTGTTGCTGGAGTCCCTGTCATAGCTTAGGAATAGAGAAGAGTACCTGAGGTCAGTCCCCTGGACAGAGTTCAGAAAGTGACAGCATGAAAAACCTAAAGCCTGAGACATTATCCCTTATACCTTGGCACTAGAGTCAAGAGACTTGAACACAAAGTTGACAGACCAGAAATAAGCACTTAAAAATGAGTAAGCAAAAGAGAAAGAAGCTGAGCATAGATAGCTATTATGGTGATAGACAAGATCTGGATTCAAACTCAGAAGAAGATAGTGAAGTTGGCAACCACTTCTACTTCAAAGAAAAAAAGTAAAATGGTCACAAGCCCAAAAAGAGTTCTTGGAAAAACTTAAAAAGGACTTTAACAGTAAAATAAGAGAGGATGAGAAAAATTAGGGAAAAAATAAGAGTAGTGAAAGAAACTCAAGAAAATTATTAAAATAAAGTCAACCAAGTGGAAAAAGAGATCCAAAAACATAAGAAAATAACTCCTTAAAAATTAGAACTGGGCAAGGGGAATATTATGACTTCATAAGACACCAAGAAAAAATAACACAAAATCAAAAGAATGAAAAAATAAAAGAGAATATAAGACATCTCAGAAAAACAATTGACAAGGAGAACAGAATGAAGAGAGACAATTTGGGAACTGTTGGACTACCTGAAATTTATCATCAAATGAGTCTAGAAACTGTATTTCCAGGAATCATTAAGAAAACGGGACAGCTAGGTGACACAGTGGATAAAGCACTGGCCCTAGATTCAGGAGGACCCAAGTTCAAATTTGGCCTCAGACACTTGACACTTATTAGCTGTGTGACCCTGGGCAAATCACTTAACCCCAATTTCCTCACCCCCCCCCTTAAAAAAAAAGAAAGGGGAAGCTAGGTGGCGCAGTGGATAAAGCACCGGCCCTGGGTTCAGGAGTACCTGAGTTCAAATCTGGCCTCAGACACTTGACACTTACTAGCTGTGTGACCCTGGGCAAGTCACTTAACCCCCATTGCCCCTGCAAAAAAACAAAAAAACCAAAAAAAAAACAAAAAAAAGGAAGGAAGAAAGGAAGGAAGAAGGAGGAAGGAAGGAAGGAAGGAAGGAAGGAAGGAAGGAAGGAAGGAAGGAAGAGAAGGAAGGAAGGAAGAAGGAAGGAAGAAAGAAATTAAAGAAAAGAAAAGAGAAAGAAAGAAAGAAAGGAAAGAAAGAAAGACAAAAGAGAAGAAAGAAAGAAAGAAAGAAGAAGAAAATGGTCCTGGAATCCACCTCCAGAAAATAACTGATATTGAATAAATCCAGACTGAAGTATGTTATTTTTCATTTTCTTATCTTTCCTCTCTTTTATTTGTATCTTCTTATACAAAATGACTAATATTGAAAATGTTTTACATAATTGCATATGTATAACCTATATCTGATTGCTTATTGCCTCAGGGAAGGGGGAGGGGAGGGAGAGTTAGAATTTTGAACTCAAAACTTTAAATGAAAATGCTTAAATAAGGTAGAAAAGAAAATGGCCTTGAAATTTTTTTTTTGGTAGGGCAATGAGGGTTAAGTGATTTGCCCAGGGACACACAGCTAGTAAGTGTCAAATGTTTGATGCCGGATTTGAACTCAGGTCCTCCTGAATCCAGGGCCAGTGCTTTATCCACTGTGTCACCTAGCTGCCCTGTTTTTTTTTCCTTTTATTGTGAAATTTTAATAGTAGAGAGCAAAAGAGAAATTGAAAAATATTCCACCAATTCCACCTGAAAGAGATCCCGAGAATGAAAGTTCACAGGAACATTATAGCTGAGTTTCAAGGGAGAAAATAATACAAGCAACTACTCAGATCTAGCACCTTCTATATACTAAAAGACTGAAAGGAATTAAAAAGTATATCCTGAAGATCAAAGGAGCTGGGTTCGCAACCAGGAATAACTTACCCAGCGATGCTGGGTGTAATCCTACATGGAAAAAAAATGGATGTTTATTGAATTAAAGGACTCTCAGGTATTTGTAAAGAAAAGACCAGAATGAGTGTAAAAATTGACCTACAAGCATCAAGAGAAACATAAGTAGTTAAATATTAAAGACCAACATTAAAGGATAAGGTCAAACTGTTTACTTCTTATATGAGAAAATGTTATCTGTAACTCTTAAGAATGCTATTTCTTGGGGCAGCTAGATGATGCAGTGGATAAAGCATTGGCCCTGGATTCAGGAGGACCTGAGTTCAATTCTGGCTTCAGACACTTGATACTTACTAGCTGAGTGACCCTGGGCAAGCCACTTAACCCCCATTGCCCACACACACACAAAAAAAAAGAATGCTATTTCTTGGGGTAATTTGAAAGAATATACATAGATAGAAGGCTCGAGGTTGAATTGAGTATGATAGAATGATCCTAAAAATAAAATTTGGTAGGGAGAGGTAAAATGGAGCAATTATCTGAGATGAGGTATTAATGAAAGAACTACTACTGTAGAGGTAGGAGGGGGTGAAGCACTGGTAGTACCAGAACTTTATTCTCATCAGAATTGGATTAAAGAGAGAATAACATATACATCTAAAAGGGTAAGGAATAGGAAGGTGAGGGGTAAGGGACTCTTAGAAAGGTGTGCACATCAAGAAATAGGAGGATAAGGGGTAAGGATAAGGGATGGAATTATAGAAGGGTGGGTAAATTAAAGAATAGGATGGTAAGGGGAGAGGATAGGAGAAGGATTCTTAGATTGAATGGGAAATAGGGAGGTAGTGGTTAGAAGTAAATCAGATGGGGGGCGGCTAGGTGGAGCAGTGGATAGAGCACCAGCCCTGGAGTCAGGAGTACCTGAGTTCAAATTTGGCCTCAGACATTTAACACTTTACTAGCTGTGTGACCCTGGGCAAGTCACTTAACCCCAATTGCCTCACTAAAAAAAAAAAAATTAAAAAAAAAAAAAGAAGTAAATCAGATGTATAAAAAGGGGTAAGTTAAAAAGAGAGGGTGAGACAAATAACAGAGAGGAAAATAGGATGAAGGGAAATACACAACTAGTAATTGTAACTTTGAATGTAAATGGGATGAACTCACCCATAAAAAGGAAACAACAGAATGAATTAAAAGTCAGAATCCAACAATATGATCTTACAAGAACCACATTTTAAAATAAGAGAAACACATAGGGTTAAAATAAAGAGGTGGAAAAGAATTTATTATGCTTCATCTGATGCAAAAAAAAAAAGCAGAGGTAGAAATCATGATCACAAAGTTAAAGTTAAAATAGATTTAATTAAAAGAGATAAACAGGGAAACTACATCATGATAAAAGGTTCCTTAGGTAATGAAGTAATATCAGTACTAAACTTATAAGCATCCAATACTGTAGCATCAAAATTTTTAAAGAAAAATCTAAATGAATTACAGGTGGAAAGATACCACAAAATTATAATAGTGGGGGACTTTAACCGTCTCCTCTCAGAACTAGATAAATTTAACCCAAAAATGAATAAGGAAGTCAAAGAGATGAAGAGAATATTAGATAAACAAGATATGACAGGTATCCGGAAAGAATTAAATGTGAATAGAAAGTAATATAGCTTTTTTGGAGAGGTACATGGTACTTTACAAAAAGTAACCATATATTAGGGCATAAAAATGTTAAATAGTTAAATGCAGAAAAATAAAAAACATTAAATGCATACTTTTAAGATCAAAATGCAATAAAATTATATTTAGTAATGGACCAAGGAAACAGATTTTCTATCTCTAAATTCTTACATCAATAAAACATAGAAAAAGTAGACCAACAAATTCGCTATGTACATTTTTAAAAAGTAGAAAAAGAACAAATTAGAAATACCCAATTGAACACCAAATTGGAAATTTTTAAAATTGAAAATGAGATTAATAAAATTGAATGTAATAAAACATTGAATTAATAAATAAAACTAGAAGTTTTTATGAAAGAAACCCATAAAAACCATTGGTTAATATTTTTTTTGTTTTGGTTTGTTTGTTTGTTTGTTTGTTTTAGTGAGGCAATTGGGGTTAAGTGACTTGCCCAGGGTCACACAGCTAGTAAGTGTGTGTTAAGTGTCTGAGGCCGGATTTGAACTCAGGTACTCCTGACTCCAGGGCCAGTGCTCTATCCACTGCGCCACCTAGCTGCCCCAGTTAATATTATTTTTAAAAAGAGAAAAGAGGATCAATTCACTAGTTTGAAGTATCAAAAATAAAAAAGGGTGAAATTACCACTAATGAAGATAAAATCAAAACAATTATTAGGAGTTGTTTTGCCCAGTTATATGCCAATCAATTTAAAAATTTAAAAAAAAAATGGAAAAATACTTACAAAAATATAAACTGCCTAGATTAACAGAAGTGAAAATAGATCCCAAAATGAAAACTCCCAGAAATATTACAGCCAAATTCCAGAGTTCCCAGGTTAAGGAGAAAACATTGCAAGCAGCCAGAAAGAAAATTCAAGTACTGTGGAGCCACAGTCAGGATAGCACAAGATCTAGCAGCTTCTACATTAAAGGATTGGAGGGCATGGAATATGATATTCTGGAGGGCAAAGGAATTGGGATTAGAACCAAGAATCACCTAGCCAGCAAAACTGAT
The DNA here is from genome assembly GCF_019393635.1 of Dromiciops gliroides. NCBI lineage: Eukaryota > Metazoa > Chordata > Mammalia > Microbiotheria > Microbiotheriidae > Dromiciops > Dromiciops gliroides. Next base: position 207,066,517 of record NC_057865.1, on the reverse strand, counting down.
TATAATCTTACAGGGGGGAAATGGGACTTCAATGAAAAAGAGGACTTTCAGGCATTTATGAACTGAATAGAAATAGAAACTGAACTGAATAGAAAATCTGACTTTCAAATACAAGACCCATAAAAAGGTAAACAGGAAAAAGAAATCATGAGGAATGTTAAAAGGTTAAACTATTTACATTCCTACATAGGAAGATGATACTTCTTACTCATAAGAACCTTCTCAGTATTAGAGCAGCTGAAAGGAATAAATTTGGACAGAGGGAACAGGTGAGAATTTATTATTAAGGGATGATATCTGTAAAGCATTTACTGTTTGTTTTTCTTTTTGTGGGGCAGTTAGGATTGGGGGCATGCCTAGAGTCGCACAGTTAGGGAGTGTCTTATGTCTGATGCTGAATTTGAGCTCAGGTCCTTCTGGGTCCAGGGCAGGTGCCTTGTCCACTGTGTCACCTAGCTACCCCATGATGACATCTTTAAAATAAAATTAAGGGGTGAGAGGATTGCACTGGGAGAAAGGGAAAGGGAGAGGTGGAATGAAGAAGAGTATCTCATATAAAAGAAGCAAGAAAAAGCTAATGGAGTAGAGGGGAAGATAGAGAGGAGCAGGGGAGTTAATGATCCTTACTCTCATCAGAATTGGTTCAAAGAGAGAATAACATACACACTCAAGTGGGTATAATAATATATCTTGCCCTGTGGGGAAGTGGGAGAGGAAGGGGACAAGGGGGGAGAGGTGAAGGAAGGGAGGGGAGATTGGGGGAGGGGCAGTCAAAAGCAAAACACTTTTGAGGAGGTGTAATGATTGGAATGACACCACCTACTGGAGATTTACTATAGGAAAGCTCCACCATGAGGAGAATGCCTCTGAGGGCAAGGCCATGTGGCTTTTCCTTGGCGTCAGGAAGTGACGTTTGCTCATGGGTACTGTCTATCAAGGCTACCAGCCAATCAACTTGAGGAGCCTCCCATTTTCTGGGAGGGGACAGGAAGGAGGAAAGAGGGCCTTCGCAGAGAGCTCTCTCTCTTTTTGGTTCCTGACTTCACTGTGGGGGTGGTGGCTGTAGAGGACTTCACAGGAAAATTGAGGAAAGATAGGATTGCCAGGCTGTAGGAATTCTGTTCTCAGTCTTTCTTTTTCTATCTTTCAATAAACTCTTAAAAACCTAAACTCGTTTTATCAGTGATTTTAGTCAGTTTCCCCCAAAACTGGGGGAACAGATTAGAACCCACATTTAGAATTTTAAATTACACAGAGGGAAAGGGTAAAAGAAGATAGAAAATTACTTAGAGTAGATATCATGGGGAGGGAAATAGGATGGAGGGAAACACAGTAAACAATAGTAACTAGGAAAAAATTTGAAGCAGAGGCAAGAGCAATGCAAGACAAGGATGATGCTGATGCTGGTGGTGGTGGTGGTATTTACTTTGCTGGGCTATTGTGAAGAAAATTCTTTGTCAGGTATAAGGTACTATATAAATGTTAGCTATTGTTGTTGTTGCAATAATCAATGTCATGGGTGTTTTGTAAGGAAATCTCCCTTTAAAGTACTATATAAATGTAGTTTGCTATTAAAATAAAAAAAGATGAGCTATTAGAAAAACCTGGAAAGACTTACATGAGCTGATGCAAAGTGAAATGTTCTGTATACAAAATAACGACAATATTATAAGATGACCTGCTGAGAATGACTTAGGTATTTTCTCTGGGGAGGTCTATGTAGAATTATGAAAGAAACCAATTATATTGAAATGAAAAAAGAAAGAAGGACTTGATCAACATAATGATTCCATGATTCCAGGAGACTAATGATGAAACATGTTAGCCACCTCTTGATAGAGAGGTGAAGATATAAATTTTTCTGAACATATGGATATATATGTTGATATAAACAATATATGAAGATATAAATATTTTTGAACATGTGGAGATTTGTTTTGCTTGACTATACATATTTGAAACAGGGATTTTGTTTTTCTTTCATTCTCAGTTGAGGTATAGGGGTAGAGGTGAGAGGGCAAAAAGTCAAATTTTGCTGATTAAAATAGAAAAAATTCACCCAGAATCTCGATGAGTGATTCTTTTTTTTTTTTTTTTTGCAGGGCAATGAGGGTTAGGTGACTTGCCCAGGGTCACACAGCTAGTAAGTGTCAAGTGTCTGAGGCCGGATTTGAACTCAGGTACTCCTGAATCCAGGGCCGGTGCTTTACCACTGCGCCATCTAGCTGCCCCCTCGATGAGTGATTCTAATTTCTGATTCCTAGTGGAATTTATATCAGGAATTCAGGGCTGGCTCAATATTAGGAAAACTATTAGGATAATTAGCCATAACAATAATAAAAACAACAAAAAACATGATAATCTCAATAGATGTATAAAAGACATACAAGATACAACATTCATTCCTATTAAAAACACTAGACAGTACAGGAATAAATTGAACTTTCCTTAAAATTATAAATAATATCTATCTAAAATCATCAGTAAGTATTATCTTTAATGGGTATAAGCAAGAAGTCTTCACAATAAGATCAACATTTTCCATGCTCCCCTAATTTACTTATAATTTTACCATTTATGTCTAAATCATGTACCCATTTTGACCTTATTTTGGTATGTAGGTACATGATTTAGACATAAATGGAGATATTATAAGCAAATTAGGGGAGCATAGAAAAATTTGCCTGTCAGATCAATGGATAAGGAAAGAAATGGATAAGGAAAGAATTTATGACCAAACGAGACATTTTGATTACATTAATTTTTTTTTTTTTTTAGTGAGGCAATTGGGGTTAAGTGACTTGCCCAGGCTCACACAGATAGTGAGTGTTAAGTGTCTGAGGTCCGATTTGAACTCAGGTATTCCTAACTCCAGGGCCAGTGCTCTATCCACTGCACCACCTAGCTGTCCCTCGATTACATTAATTTTAAAAGTTTTTGCACAAACAAAACCAATGCTACCAAGATTAAAAGGAAAGCAGAAAACCAACGGGGGAAAAAATACAGCAAATTTCTCTGATAAAGGCCTTATTTTTTCAAATATATAGGGAATAGAGCCAAATTTATAAATATATGTCATTCCCCTATTGATAAATGGTCACTTTTCCAGCCTAAGAAAACTTAAGAGATCCACAGGAAATGTCTGTAACACCAGGGTGGGCACAGGCCTGGATTGTGGCAAAAGCAACAGAAGTGGGCCTTGGAGGCAGCTGTGACAGCAACAGCAGCAGCTTCAAGAGTGACTGGTGTTCTGACTGATGTACCTTACCTTGAGATGTGTAATTCTATTTTATCATGTTTTAAAATTTACTTTTTAAAAAGAATTCTATAAATGTTACTTCATAAAGTCTTGATAAAAGAGAGATGTCTGAGGGCATGAGGAGACATTTCTATCAAGCAGAATAATGTTTGAATTTAGATTAATGATGAGTTAATAAAAATGGCTCCTGGAAGACTAGTGCTTACAACAGAGTACATTATTAATATGTTTTCTTTGACACAAGGCAGAATGTGATAAGTGCAAAGGAGAAGTATAGGCAATGTGCAAAGAGGAATCTGAGAAGGGAGAGATCATTTTCAGTTAGGTGGAGTAATATTTCATGAAGGATGAGGTACTTGAATTGGTCCTCGAAGGAATGGAGGGACTTTAGGATTTTCATTGCTTTTCAACTTCCTTTTAGTGATCTTTCCCATTTACACTGCTTTATCCTTCATTTATGTTATGGAGGAAACTGATGGAGAGTTTGGGGTAGGGGTCCTTAGGAATTCCTCTTTAAAGAATTACACCCTCTTGCACACAAATCCAATTAGAATAAAATAATATTTTATTTAGGCACTAGGGAAAGGAAAACAAGAGAGAAGTCCTTGGACTTCTCATGGAGAGAAGGCATGGCACAGAGTCATGGCTCTGAGATACCTTTCTCCTCAAGCAGGAGACAGGCAGATACTTTTATAGAGGACCTATGGGGTGATCATCTGACTGTGGAAAGTTCCCTTATTGGGGGAGAACCATCCCCCACTGGTGGTGGCTGGGGGAAGTTGGGTGAAGGGCTGCTCTGGATCTCTCAAGCCATGTCTGTCCCCCTCATCCAACAAAGGCAGCAGCCACATCTAATCTTATCTCCCCAGGTATGGGGGACACTGGAATGAAGGGTGGTGGTCCTGGAGTTAGCTCAGTTCCCATCCTGTACCGCTTATCTCTTTAGGCGTGTATGAATCCAGCACATGTCTTTCCTTTGGACTTCAATTTCATATGACCAGCTGCCTATTGAACATTTCAAACTGGATGCCCCACACACATCTCACACTCAACATTGTTTATCAAACCAACCCCTCTTCCAAACTTCACTATTTCTGTTGAAGACATTACTATTCCTCTAATCTCCCAGGATTATAATCCCAATGTTATCCTCACCTCCTCATTCTCCCTCACTTCACATAACTAAATGAATCACCAAATCTTGATCTTTCTAAGTCCACATCCCCTGCATTTGATCCCTTCTCTATATTCACACAGCATAACATTAGTTCAGGGTCTTATTACATCTCATCTACATATAACAGTGACTACTTTGGCTCACTAGTGCCTGAAGTTCAGGTGTGTTATTTTCATCCCTCTCCTGAGAGAGGAGTAGAAGAAGAAAAAAGGGGGTTGGAGGGTTTCTCTGACATTGACTTGAGCCTCCAACAATGGTGATCCCCTAATTTGGGAGGTTCCTTGAACCCCAGTTCCATTTAACCACTTAACAGTCAGTTTAGCCTTTACAAAGGAATATTTTCTTCAAAGGTAAAGCAAAGAAAAACATATAAGCATTATCCCTCAACACCTAGGGGCATGATCCCCTTTTACAACCACTTCAGTCTTTGGGAAAGGGAGGAAGATCAGGTTCTCAGCTTAGCAAAAATTCTATATAACATGCTTCCTATATAACACAGTTCCAAGTCCAAAGCCCCCAGGTTTATGCTCAAGCACCCTGACTTCTTCTGCTTCCCTAATGGGCTGCAGTAACAGCCAGACTGGAATCCGGCCTATAAGCTTGAGAGCCATGAGCAGAAGATTGCTTAGACAGAGTCTGAAGACTCCACAATTGCTTCTAGAACTGAAAGGGACAAATAAAACAGACAAAAACCCAAACACCAATCCCCAGCTCAGTTCATAGACACGATGGTGTGGAGGAACAGTACCTCTACACCCCATCCCACCATGCCTCAGGAAAGAGCAAGGGAGTCTGGTAGTTTTAAACATGTAGCCTGTTGTAGCTACACACTCAATGGAAAGAGGCTGTTTCCTCCCTGATAATAGGGGAACATAGAATGCCTTCTCCCAGAAGCAGGTCCCTGGTGTCTCCAACACTGAGTGCCTTATGTGAGTGATCTGAGGTGATCTAGGCATACTTCCAAGTCCTATTACATGCATCATTATAGTGGCTTCCTAATCCCACACCAACCCAACCTCTGCACCACTGACAAAATGATTTTCCTTAAAAATGCATGAGGCCAAGGTATTCCTTTCTCAATAAACTCCAGTGCCTCTCTGTTGCTTCTAGGTTAAAATAATCAGTTTGGCTTTTTTTTTTGCAGGGCAATGAGGGTTAAGTGACTTGCCCAGGGTCACACAGCTAGTTAAATATTAAGTGTCTGAGGTTGGATTTGAACTCAGGTCCTCCTGAATCCAAGGCAAGTGCTTTATCCACTGCGCCATCAGTTTGGCTTTTAAAGCCCTTCATTGTTAGCCTTAGCAATTAGAGAAGAAAAAGGAATTAAAGGAATTAGAATTGGCAAGGAGGAAACAAAACTATCACTCTTTGCAGATGATATGATGGTATACATAGAGAATCCTAGAGAATCAACTCAAAAATTACTGGAAACAATTAACAACTTTAGCAAAGTAGCAGGATATAAAATAAATCCACATAAATCGTCAGCATTTCTATACATGACCAACAAAGTCCAGAACCAAGAGATAGAAAGAGAAATTCCATTTAAAGTAACTGTAGATAATATAAAATACTTGGGAGTCTACTTGCCAAGACAAACCCAGGAACTCTATGAACACAATTACCAAACACTTTTCACACAAATCAAATCAGATCTAAAAAATTGGAAAGATATCAATTGCTCATGGATAGGCCAAGCTAATAGAATAAAAATGACAATTCTACCTAAATTAATGTACTTATTCAGTGCCATACCAATCAGACTACCTAAAAATTATATTATAGAACTAGAAAAAATAATAACAAAATTCATCTGGAAAAACAAAAAAGTCAAGAATATCAAGGGAAATCATGAAAAAAAATGCACAGGAAGGTGGGTTAGCTGTACTAAATCTGGAGCTCTACTATAAAGTGGCAGTCATCAAAACTATCTGGTACTGGCTAAGAAATTGAGCGGAGGACCAATGGAATAGGCTAGGCACAAGAGACACAGTAGTAAATGACATTAGTAATGTACTGTTTGATAAACCCAAAGACCCCAGCTTCTGGGATAGGAATTCAGTATTTGACAAAAATTGCTGGGAAAACTGGAAGATAGTATGGCAGAAATTAGGCATAGACCAACATCTGACACCTTATACTAAAAAAAGGTCAAAATAGGTACATGATTTAGACAGAAGAGGTGATACCATAGGTAAATTAGGAGAATTACCTTTCAGATCTTTGGAAAGGAGAGCAGTTTATGACCAAACAAGAGATAGAGAATATTATGAAATGCAAAATGGATGATTTTTATTACATTAAATTAAAAAGGTTTTGTACAAACAGAAGCAATGTATCCAAAATTAGAAGGGATGCAGAAAGCTAGGAAACAATTTTTATGGCCAGTACCTCTGATAAAGGCCTCATTTCTAAAATATATAGGGAACTAAATCAAATTTATATGAATCCAAGTCATTCCCCAATTGAGAAATGGTCAAATGATATGAACAGGCAGTTTTCTGATGAAGAAATCAAAGCTATCTATTGCCATATGAAAAAATGCTCTAAATCACTATTGATTAGAGAAATGCAAATTAAAACAACTCTAAGATACCACCTGACACCTATCAGATTGGCTAATATGACAAAAAAGGAAAATAATAAATGTTGGAGAAGCTGTGGAAAAATTGGAACACTAATGCATTATTGGTGGAGCTGTGAACTGATCCAACCATTCTGGAGAGCAATTTGGAATTATGCCCAAAGGGCTATAAAGCTGTGCATAACCCTTTGACCCAGCAATGCCACTTTGGGGTCTTTTCCCCAAAGAGATCATAAAAAAGGGGAAAGGACCCACATGTACAAAAATATTTATAGCTGCTCTTTTTGTGGTGGCAAGGAATTGGAAATTGAGGGGATGTCCATCAATTGGGGAATGGCTGAACAAATTATGGTATATGAATGTAATGGAATTCTATTGTGCTGTAAGAAATGATGGAGTTCAGAGAAACCTGGAAGGACTTGCATGAACTGATGATGAGTGAGATGAGCAGAACCAGAAGAACATTATACACAGTATCATCAACATTATATGTTGATCAACTGCGATTGACTAGATTCTTCTCACAAATCCAAGTGAAAAAGAATGTTCCAAAGGACTCATGATGGAAAAGGCTCTCCAAATCCAGAAAAAAAAAAAAGGAACTGTGGAATATGGATGCTGATTAGGCCATACTATTTCTTTTGTTTTTGATGCTGTTGGTTTTCTGATTTGAGATTTTTTTTCCTTTGTGCTCTGATCCTTCTCGTATAACATGACTAATGACGAAATATGTTTAATGTTATTATGTATATATAACCTATATCAGATTGCCTGCTGTCTAGGGGAGGGGCGAGGGAGGATAGGGAGGGAGAAAAATTTGAAATTTGAAATCTTATATAAACAAATGCTGAAAACTATTTCTACATGTAACTGGAAAATAATAAAATACTTTTATTTTTTTAAAAAACCTTCATAACCTAGCCCCTTTTTATCTTTTCAGTCTAATTACATATTGCTTCCCTTCCCACACTTTCAGTGCAGATAAAATTTGTCTTCTCTTTGTTCCTTGCTCAAGGCATACAATCTAACTGTAAGAGGCTTCCCCATGACTGGAATGCATCTCTTCTTTATCCCTACCTCATAAAATAACTTTATACAAGATGTAGCTCTTACTACCTTCTACATGAAGATTTTCCGGATACCAAGTGTTCTCCCTTTTTAACTTCCCTGCATTTAACTTTCATGTGTTTATTTTATTTTATCTTATTTTGGTGAGGCAATTGGGGTTAAGTGACTTGCCAAGGGTCACACAGTTAGTAAAAGTGTCTGAGATCTGAGGCCGGATTTGAACTCAGGTACTCCTGAATCCAGGGCCGGTGCTCTATCCACTGTGCCATCTAGCTGCCCCTCATGTGTTTATTTTATATTTATTCTCCACACATTTATATATTAATGTCTCCTTGATAGAATTCAAACTTCTAGAGATTAGGGATTCTTTAATTTTTTTGTATTTGTTTCCTCAGATATAGATAAGTGCCTGGCACGTAATGCTTATTGATTGTTTGATTTGGACAGATAGAAATTAAGGATTGGTGGAATGCATTCTTGGCATAGGAAAGGGCATTAGAAAAGTCATGGATATGTGGGAGAGCAGGCCAAAAACAGGGGACCAGTACATAGATTAGTTTGGTTAAAAATTTAGAGTATGCAAAGGAAAATAGTGATTAGAAAGGTATACTGAAACCAAATTGTGAAAAGCTGTGAGAATCATGATCAGGATTACATACTTTATTTAGTAGATGCTAGGGAGGCACCCATTTGAGTCATATCTCTGAGTAAAGTAATGTGATAAAAGTAGTAAATTTATACGATTACTTGAGAAGTAATGTGAGGGATAAAATGGTGAATGAAAATATAGGTTATGGGGCAAGAAGGCTATTGTGGTAGGACTGACAAAACTGAGCAATTGAATGGATATATGGTGGTAGTCGTGGTAGTGACTGAGATAGAACAGCTAAAGGTAACTGCAGTTATGAGCCTGGATTTTTGATAGGATGGTGGTGCCATTACCAGAAAAGAGATAAATTAGGGGAAAATAGTGGGAGCGAGAAGTTAACAAGCTGAATTTTTAATATGTTGAGTTTAAGAACATACAGATAGAGACAGTCAATAGGTAATTATAGGGCAAGAGTTCTGGGGTGGCATTTTTGATAATATAAATATAAAAGTTTTCTTCATGGAAATAACAAGTGAAGTAATAGGAATAAATGGGATCACTGAAAAAGAAAGAGAAGAGAAATGCAAAGATGAAGCCAGGATAGAGAGGCAACAAAGGAGACCTAAAAGGAAAGAATAGTGTGGCAAACAGAGTGTGGTCATAGAAGTCAACAGAAGAGAAAAAGATCAATAGCATCAAAGATTGCTAAGAACTCAAGGAAGATGAGAACAGGAAAATGCCATTATATTTAGAGATAAGAATGTCTTTAGTGAACTTGGAAAGAGTTATTTCTTTTTTTAGTGAGGCAATTGAGGTTAAGTGACTTGCCCAGGGTCACACAGCTAGTAAGTGTTAAGTGTCTGAGGCCGGATTTGAACTCATGTACTCCTGACTCCAGGGCCGGTGCTTTATCCACTGTGCCACCTAGCCGCCCCGAGAGAGTTATTTCTAAAGAAAAAATAGAGGCTAGACTGCAATGAAGAAATGAATGGAAATGAAGTGAAAGTTATGAATATAAACTATTTGTAGAAGTCTAGCACTGAAGGGGAGGAAAGAGATTAGGTGTCTTGTGGAAGGGAATTGAAGTCATTGGAGGTTTATTTTTTGAGGATATAGGAGACTTGATCATGTTTGCTGGCTAAGAAAAAAGGTAGAAGGTTCATGATATAGGGGATATTTGATGGAGCACAATTATCGAAGAGATGTGAGAGGATATTCTTGCTTAATCTCTGAAATAAATGAAATAGCTTGTTTTTTGATAAATACTGATTACCATGTTAAGGAAAAGTCCATTTATACTTCCTCATGTTAATGTTTTTGTTTGTTTGTTTGTTTTTTAGTAAGGCAATTGGGGTTAAGTGACTTGCCCAGGGTCACACAGCTAGTAAGTGTTAAGTGTCTGAGGCCAGATTTGAACTCAGGTACTCCTGAATCTGAATCAGTGCTCTATCCACTGCGCCATCTAGCTGCCCCATAATTTTTTTTTTTTTTTAGTGAGGCAATTGGGGTTAAGTGACTTGCCCAGGGTCACACAGCTAGTAAGTGTTAAGTGTCTGAGGCCGGATTTGAACTCAGGGAGTCCTGAATCCAGGGCCGGTGCTCTATCCACTGCGCCACCTAGCCGCCCCCAATTTTTTATTTGGGGGTGGGTGGGACAATGAGGGCTAAGTGACTTGCCCAGGGTCACACAGCTAGTAGGTGTCAAGTGTCTGAGGCCAGATTTGAACTCAGGTCCTCCTGAATCCAGGGCCAGTGCTTTATCCACTGCACCACCTATCTGCCCCCATAATTTTTTAAAAAATAGAAGCTGGTGTTGAATTTCAATAAGCCAATATCTTTCTTATAATTATGCGGCTTTAATGGCCCATAAGGTTTATAGTTTTCCTCATTTTTAACTAATCTTGAGTTCCTAGTGTAAATCCAACTTGGTGATAATGTATATATAATCTTTAAAATTTGTTGTCTCAGTCTATTTGCTAATGCTTTATTTAATACTGTTGTATCAATATTCATTAGGGGTAAAAACTATAGTATTGTTATTCTGTTTTGTCTCTCCCTGGTTTAGATACCAGGACCATATTTGGTCTTGGAGGATCTCTTCCCATTTTATTTAAGTAGTTCATAAAATATTGCAATTCATTGTTTGAATTTTCGGTGGAATTCACTTGTAAATCCATCTAGTACTGGAGGTTTTTTCATTGGAAGTTCATTTGTATCTTGTTCAATTTCTTTTTTTATATTGATTTATTTAAATAATTGATTTCGTGTTCAATGGAACAAGATCTAAGTGTTTTATGTTTTCATAAGTATTCATTTATTTCATCTCAATTATCAGTTTTATTGACATATATGAGCAAAATAATTTCAGACAGCTATTTTATTTTATCCTCCTTTTTGTAAATTATCCTTTCTTGTTTTTTATATGAGTAATTTGGTTTTGTGAAGGGACAGAATTAAGAGTATAGGTACAATGGGTAGGTTTAGTAAGAGAGTGGAAAGAAAAAGAAAGGAAGAGGGAGGAGATTAAGAAAATTAGAGAAATGGAAGAAGGAGCTAAGGAATGAGCTTAACCTTATTGCACAAATGGGACAAAGTAAATTTTAATAAAATGTAGTGAGTAACAGTTATACTAACTAAAAACACCAAAATTATATTATGTTGGTAAAGTCATAGCCAAAATTCTCTGGAAAGTTTACTATCAATATTCACAAAGGAAACATAGGTTGATGTTGGATTCACTTAAGAAAACAAGAAAAAAATTTAAATTACAATTAATTAAGAATAAGATTCAGTTGTTTATGACACTGTCCAGTTGAAGGACGTTGAATTTAATTTTACAGGCTAGTTTCAACTTCTCTAATTCTACCAAACAGACAAGAAATTGAACTATGTTTAAAATATCCTTTACTAATATTTTCTTCCTAGACACATAGGCCTATTTAGATCATCTAAATAGTTCAAGTAGATCAATTACCATATCTAAATATTATTTGTTTACATACAGCTTTACGGGGAGCTTGTCCTATATTAATTACAGGGGATGAGAGAAATAGCTCCATTCTTTGTTTAGAATTATAACCCCCACCAAGTATTATTTCTACTTTCTCTACTGAAAACCTAAAATCTAATATGGATCAGATACTATAATAAAAGTATAGCTAAATATTACAGTACTTTTAAATTACTAATCATACTCATTTAATATTGTATCTTTGGAAGATAAAGCTATAGTTTATAAATTTTAACTTTAAAAATAAAAATAAAATTGGGAACCATTTAAAATTTGTACCTAGTTAATAGTGCAACGATCAACTCCCAACTTTCATTTTAAATCTTGCTAAACAATTAATTAATCTTATTATGTTCTTGACATTCATAAGATAGTAATTAAACTCCTTTAATTAAAAAAAAATTTCCAAAGATTTATTAAAGCAGTAACAGGTTGGCTGGTCACACATGGCTGGAAATAAAAACACTTCTTAACTTGACTTCCTTCCCACCAAATGCCACTTCCAAAATGAATACATATTGCACTTAGCAAAGAAATCCATTTATACAAATTAGAAACAAAACAGAATTCAGAGAAAATATGAATATACCAGATAATACAGAGTGAAAGAGCTCTCCCACTGGAAGCAAGGTAACTCAGTTCAACCAAGAGAGATCTCACCCAAGAAGTTCCTTGAAGTCTAGTGTAGCAAGCTGGGAACAAGGACATGACAGGGATCACTAGCTCCTTTCATGCCAGTTTCTTCCCAGAGTTTTTTCCTTCAGCAACCTGAAGTGAGGTTTGCCTTTTCTATCTTCTCAAAGCAGGAAAACAGAAGCACTAGAAGTGATGCAAAGAAAACTGGAAGAAGACTGAAGAGCCAGAAGAAGACTCAAAGAAAGCCTGAAGAAGGCTAAAACTTTCCTCTCTCCAGTTGTCCTCAACTCCACCCCACCCTGATGTGCAGGCAAGGGGGATTGATCTCCACCAATAAGAAAGTCCCTTACCAATAAGTTTTGGGTCCAAGGTTATATACTTTTAAAAAATTCTCTCCTGTTTTCTTTTGTTTCAATATGAGGCACAAAGAGAAAGAAAGTGTACTGTGGTGGCATGTATCGTGAGTGTTCATATGCTCTGGAATTCTGGAATAATCTGAATGAAATTAACTCTTCTCAGGAATTTATAACCTTTGTGAAATAAAGGAAAATGACACTAAAAAAATGACAGAAAGAAAGCTTATGTGGTTTAAAAGTTGTCAGTACTTTTTTTCATATTCCTATATTGTGTATATTTGCTACAACCAAGTTTTTGAATTTTAAATTATGTAAGAATGGAGTTGAAAATATGTAAAAAAGAAATAAAATTCTATTGTGCAAAAACAAAAGTTATCAAATCAAACTGTTCAGCTCCTTCTTACACATTTAGTTTCCTAAATATGTTAAAAAGAAATTACTCTGACTTGGTCTAGATACTGAGCTGCTTTGCTTGGATAAAAGAACATAAAAAAGGAGAAGTAATGGTTTATATAGAGACAAATTTCATAAAATGTAAAATTAGCATAAGGCAAATAAGAGCTAGGTCTTGAGTCAGAGAGACTCATCTTCATGAGTTCAAATTGGGCCTCAGATACTTACTAGTTGTGTGACCTTAGGCAAGTCATTTAACCCTGTTTGCCTCAGTTTCCTCATCTGTAAAATTATCTGGAGAAGGAAATGGCAAACCACTCTATTATCTTTGCCAAGGAAACTTCAAATGGGGTCACAAAGGAACACACTGAAAAAAAAAAGACTGAATAACTAAGATTAACATAAGAAAGAAAATCTTTGATGATGTGTTAAGTTTAGACACAATAAGTACTGCTTTGCTGGTAGTAACTGAAAGATAGCAATAGAATATTACATATACATATGCATGTAAATATATACATACATATACATATATACACATGTAGATGTGTATAAAATCCAGCTACTAACAAGTCATATAAATGTAAATCTTTGAATCTAATCATGCCATCAGATAAGTCTATGCACATTAAGAATTAAGACACTGTTGAGGCAGCTAGGTGGCGCAGTGGATAGAGCACCGGCCCTGGATTCAGGAGTACCTGAGTTCAAATCCGGCCTCAGACACTTGACACTTACTAGCTGTGTGACCCTGGGCAAGTCACTTAACCCCAATTGCCTCATTCCCCCTCCCCCCCAAAAAAGAATTAAGGCACTGAGAGGATTCTGGGAAGATGGTGGAATAAGACAGAAAATATCAGGCTCTCAAAATTTCTCCTACAAACAAGACATCACCTCAAAGTGAACTTTAAGTGGCAGAAATAATTAAAAGTTGGGGTAAAGCAGTTGTCTCCCAAAAACAACTGGGAGGACCTCAGGAAAGATCTGACCTTTAGGGGAGAAGGTTTGGTCCAAGTGAAGTGTAAGTACCTCCAAGCAAACTCCACTAAATCAACAAACAAGCCTTGGGGGCAGATGTGTGGAGCAGGAACCTCAGGCTTCAGGAACTTTCCCCTCAGGGACAGTGTGGGAGTCAGATAGCTAAGTAGGGAAAGATTGAAGAACCCTCTGCTGTCCCAGAACACCATTCCAAATTGTACTGACCAGATGTGGTCCCAAGCTGTGGCTGTGAATGAAGAGGCACAAACTCATGCTTAGTGAGTGCTGTAGCAGAGGGGCAGGTAACATTTTGGCTGTGGGAACTTGCAGGAAAGCAGAAACCCTGGTTTTGGTTCCAGGGCAGAGGGGAGAACTGAAGTTTGCAGTAATAGGAGGGAATAGAAGGAGCAAGAGCATTTGCAATGACAGCACAACTTAGGGTTGTGGCTCAGGATCAGAGAGGACTGCCCCAAGTCCCTCCTCAAAGAGTGCTTAGAAAACAGTATGAAAAACCTGAAACTTAAAGCATCACCCCTACACCTTAGGACTAGAATCTGACTGATAAAGGCTTCATTTCTCAAATGTATAGAGAAATGAGTCAAATTTATAAAAATACAAGTCATTCCCCAACTGATAAAGTCAGATGATATGAACAGGTAGTTTTCAGACAAAGAAATCAAAGCTATCTATAGTCATATGAAAGAATGCTGTAAATCACTATTGATCAGAGAAAAACAACTCTAAGCTACCACCTCACACCTATCGTCATAACAAATATAACAAAAAATTAATATGTTGGATGTTGGAGGGAATATGGGAAAACTGGGACACTAATTCACTGTTGGTGTTGTGAACAGATCCATTCTCTCCATTCTGGAGAGCAATTGGGAACTACACCCAAAGGGCTATCAAACTGTGCATACTGCTAGGTTTATATCCTAAAGACATCCACCAAAAAGAGAAAAAGACCTACTTGTATAAAAATATGTATAGCAACTTTTTTTGTGGTGGCTAAGAATCAGAAATCAAAGGAATGTCTGTTGATTGGGGAATGGTTAAATAAGTTATGGTATATGATTGCAATGGAATATTGTTGTGCTATAAGGAATGACAAGCAGAATGATTTCAGAAAGGCATGGAAAAACTTATATGAAGTAATATACAGTGAAGCGAGTAGAACCAGAACACTGTACACAATAACAGCAATACTGTTCAATGAAGAACTGTGAATGACTTAACTATTCTCAGCAATATTCAATGACAATCCCAAGGGACTAATAATGAAGTATACTATCCACTTCCAAAGAAAGAACTGATATTGATTGAACACAGACTGAAGCATGCTATTTTTCACTTTTTTCTTTTGAGTTTTCTTATGCAAAATGACTAATATGGTAATATTTTACATAATTACACATGTATAACCTATATCTGATTGCTTGCTACCTCAGGGAAGGGGGAGGGGAAGGAGAGAAGAAGGGATAGAATTTGGAACTCAAAACTTTAAATAAGTGTTTATTAAATTTTTAAAAAGAAAAAAGAAAAACAAAATTTAAAAAAGCAAACACCTATTTTCCAGGCTCTGCTCACTTCACTATATATCAATCATATGTTTTCCTAGGCATACAATAGGTGCTTAATAAATGCTTGCTGATTGATTTGTTAACTAAGTTTCTCTGCATTTATACATTTTATCATTTCTTACATAACAATAAAATTCCATTTAATTCCTATGCCCCAATTTAATTTTGTTACCTATTTCAAATGTAATTTGTGTGCATTATGCCTGGAAGGGTATGAGGTGATATAGGGAAGCAATTATATATAAAAAGAGTTTGGACTAGAAGTCTGGAGATATGAATTCTAGTTACCAACATACTAACTAAATGACCTTAGGAACATCACTTATTATCTCTGGTTCTTACTTCTATAATGGGGATATGGCTCATGAACCTTCTTGAGCTAAACAGAACAAGTCTGGCCCCTAACATGCTTGAAAATAGTCATAACATCTGCTGCCCCTCTTCCCACATTCCCCAAATTTTCTCTTCCTTAGGCTAAAAAATGTCAATTCCCATGACATGAACTTGAGACTCTCCCCCAGCCTGATTGACTTCTGGATTTTCTATGGCCTGATAATGTCCTTCTTAAATTGTGATGCCCAGAACTGAAAACAGCCCTCCAGAATATGAATGCAGTATATCAAGCAATTATCATTTTCATATTTCTGGAAGCTATGCCTCTACAAATGCAGCTCAACTCATCTCAGTTGGGGGAGATGCCACATCACACAGCTGATACCGGACAGTCTACTAAAAAACATGCTCAATTTTGAATACTATGTTTACCCCAAATACCGAATTTTTGGTAAGGAAAATGTATATAAAATTTTTTAAAGATGGCAGAACATATACAATTACATTTTGGGTAGTTTTAAAAGCAATTATTGGGGGCAGCTAGGTGGCACAGTGGATAGAGCACCAGCCCTGGATTCAGGAGGACCTGAGTTCAAATCTGGCCTCAGACACTTGAAACTTACTAGCTGTGTGACCCTGGGCAAGTCACTTAACCCTCATTGCCCCGCAAAAAAAAAAAAAGTAATTATTGGAGATATTTTGTTTGGTTAGAAATAGCCTTCTTATTAATTAACATTTACAGGGGCAGCTAGGTGGCACAGTGGATAAAGCACCAGCCCTGGATACAGGAGGACCTGAGTTCAAATCTGGTCTCAGACACCTGACACTTAATAGTTGTGTAACCCTGGGCAAGTCACTTAATCCTCGCTGCCCTGCAAAAAAATAAATTAATAAATAACATTTGCATTTTCCTAAGCGAAAATGATGGATTTCACATTTTCATTTTCTGGAAAGATCTTACTTATTTCATTAGAGTTAAGGCCAAAGCTGTGGTTTTTTAGAAGACCATACACTTTAAGCTTCTTTCTTCCATGATATCATAATGAAAATACATAAAACCTAAAACCAAGTTATTTCACTTGTCATATTTTGTGGGTTTTATCTAAGAAAAAGTTTTTCTGGAATATAATCTTTTGCCAATACATCATAACTAGAAGCTTTTCCAAAGTACTTTAATGGAATTGAATGGAAAGGAAAATGACACTATTTTAAAACAGTATTGTCTATATTGTGCTTATATTATACTGTGATATGGCTTTTTCCTGCCCCCAAAACCTTAGCATTATTTTCTTTCTTCTTCTTTCTATTTGTCATGTCACCTCAGACATCTATCACAGCTTTAATGAGAGAATAGAGCACTCTTCTCCAAATTTCTTAGGGGTGGCTTAAAATGCACAGCACTGAGAGGACAGGAGAAGCAAATGAGTCCACATGACATAGTACTGCTCCTGATTTCCATCATATCTTTTAAAGGATCAAGAAGCATGTAGTATTTTTGTAATCTATGTATAATAGAATACCTTCTTTCTTTCTACCTGCCACTTGCAACCTGTCTTTTCTTCTCACATAAAGTTTCCAGATGGTGAGGATAGAGAATACCCACTGGATTCTTTTTCTCACATTACTTTTACTCATTCCTACCATGGAAATTATTTCAATATTCTTCATAACAATCATAAGTAACATTTATGTAATACTTACAGCTTGTTTGAAAAATACCTTTCAAGAGCAAAATACATTTCATTTGATCTTCACAAAACCATAGGAATAAATGAGGTCCATTGTATCTTTGATCTTCCCAACTGTTGTGTGGTGGGTGTTATTAATATTCATATTTTACAGAGAAAATGGATGTTGAGACATTAAGTCTATAGTACATACTTACTAGTGAATGTAAAAATATGAGCAAAGAGGCTACAACAATATATTCAAAAGATTATTCACCATGATTGAGTTAGATTTATGCCATGAATTCAATGATGGTTCTAAATCAGGAAAATAAAAATAATTATTGTTGTTGTTCAGTCATTTCAGTTGTGCCTAACTCTTCATGATCCCATTTAGGGTTTTCTTGGAAAAGACAGTGGTTTGCCATTTCCTTCTCCAGCTCATTTTACAGATGAGGAAACTCAGGCAAGCATGGTTAAGTGACTTGCCCAGGGTCATACAGCTAGGAAGTGTCTGAGACCAGATTTGAACTGGGGAAGAAAAATTTTCCTGATTCTAGGCCCAGCACTCTATCTATTGTACCACCTAGCTGCCCATAAAAACAATAGAAAATATTAATAACAAAAATGAAAATTACATGACTGTATTTACATATGAAAATCCAAACAGCCTTCAAACATGCAAAACCACCACAAATCTATTTAAAAACCAAGAGCTAGTATGATTTTAATGAAAGAAATCAATTAACAAGTATTTATTAATTACCTACTATATGCTAAACCATACTGCCTAAACCATGTTAAGTTCAGGGGATACTTACTCACAAGAAGAAAAACTTTGTAGTAAGATCAGGCCATTTAAATTATATCATGCAGTTCAGTGATTTCAGTTGTATGGATGTTCCCTCCATCAAGGCAGACTAGCAATATTCTAGGAGCTTATATGGCCAAAAAGAATCAACACTAAATGGCCAGTAATTTTATTCAGATATCTGAGACTACTTTAAAATCAACGATAAGACAATAGATTCACCATTTTTCTTTAGGCAATCTTTCTTTTAGAATACTGCCCTGCCATGAGATCAATAACTTGTGTTTTTAAGTAATTCTCTATAATCTAGAGATACATGAGAAAGAAAAGCCATGTGATTGGATCAGATACAATTTTAATCAAAATAGTCATTGAGTTATTTAAATTCTATTCATTTCCTCACCATTTGCTCAAGTAGTCATTTAAAACTGCTTAGGTAAAAGAGATCAAAGGGAAATAAAAAATAGCTCCTATTTGATTTTAACAAGAAATATTTGGGGCAGCTAGGTGGCGCAGTGGATAGAGCACCGGCCCTGGATTCAGGAGGACCTGAGTTCAAATTCGGCCTCAGACACTTAACACTTACTAGCTGTGTGACCCTGGGCAAGTCACTTAACACCAATTGCCTCACTTTAAAAAAAAAAACAAAACAAGAAATATTTAAACTCTTTGTGGACTAAAAAGAAGTACTTACCTTTGTGGAATATAGAACATATTCTGAGGTGGGGGTTTATAGAGGACTCCTTCATACACAGGCCATAGGCCACTTAAAATCCTGAAGAGAGAACTTTTCCCACAACCATTAGGACCAGTTATCAGAAGATGCATTCCTTCTTGTACCTAAAATAATTGAAAATGATAAACGGCCATTTTTAAGCCTTGAGTATATTAGGAAATTTCTAAATAAGTATTTCTTTTGAAACATTTAGTGCAGTGTCAAGCATGTTATTCATTCAAAAATATTTAGAACCATATGGTCTGGTACTAATTGGTGGAAGTTGCAAAGAGAAAAATTTAGGTTTGAAAGAAGGAAAAACTTTGAGCAGTACTCAAGCGGAATGGACTGCCTTGGAACATAATGAGTTCCCCTAGAAGCAAAGGCTTGATTGATGACTTGTCAGAAAGAGTATTCTTTTGTTCAGGTATGGGTTGGACTAGTTGGCCTCGAAGATCTCTTCCACTTCCATGCAAGGTATTGGGCTAAGACATTCTATCTGTATGTACATAATAATCCTGGAAAGCCATGATCAAATAATCAAAGAACAATTATTAAATGCATACTATTAAATGCATGTGCCAGGCACTGGGCTAAGTGCTGGCACACAAAATATGTACCATGAAACAAAGGAAAGAATTTTTCATGGCCAATAATATTAAATTAGGTCTCCCACTAGGTTCTTGGGGTCAAAGAACTTTAAAAAATTACAAAGAAAATGATAAAAATAAAAATAAGTCCTGATTCTAGCTCACCAAAATTCAAAGTACTTAATAAGTATACTCCTTTCAAATATGAGATGGATTGTATATATGAAAGATAATTATCTAGAAAATAATTTTAAAGTATTAAAAAATAAGGTCCTAGTATTTTTATTGGACTTATTTCATTGGTATATATCCTGGAGAGTAAATTCTATCCAGAAATGCAGATCAACAAATTAAGATGTTTTGGGATACCAAGAGGTTAAGTAACTTGTTCAGGGTAGTTAGAAGCAGGACTTTAACATATATGTCTTCCAGACTCATAAATTGGCTCTGAAATTCACCATACCATGCTGCCAGTCTGGTTAAAAACAGTTTTACTGGGATGCTAATCCACTGTTGGTGGTGTTGTGAATGGATCCAACCATTCTGAAGAACATTTGGAAACTATGCCCAAAGGGCTATTAAACTGTGCATACCCTTTGATCTAGCAATACCACTATTAGGTTTATATCCCAAAGATACTTGCCCCCTCCAAAAAAAAGACTTATTTATACAAAAATATTTATAGCTGCTTTTTTTGTGGTGGCTAAGAATTGAAAATCAAAGGAATCCCCTTTGAATGGGGCATTGATTGAACAGCTAAACAAGCTATGGAATATGATGGTGATGGAATATTATTGTTGTATAAGAAATGACAAGCAGGATGATTTCAGAAAGGCCTGGGAAGACTTGTATGAACTGATGTATAGTGAAGTGAGCAGAACCAAGAGAACATTGTACACAGGGACAGCAATATTGTTTGATGAAGAACTGTGAATGATTTAACTATTCTCAACAATACAATGATCCAAGACAACCCCAAAGGACTACTGATGAAACATACTATCCACCTCCAAAGAAAGAACTGATACTGAATTGAACACAGCATTCTATTTTTCTACTTTCTTTTTTCCCTTTGATTCAAGTATTCTTATAAAATTTATTAATATGGTAATGTGTTACATAACTGTACGTGTATAATCTATATCTGATTGTTGATGACTTCAGGGAGAGGTGAGGAGAGAGAGGGAAGGAGGGATAAAATTTGAAACTCAGAACTTTAAATTAATATGTTTATTATAAAAATAAAAACTTATTAAATATTTATGAAAATTTTATATTTTTATATTATGTTTTTATATGTAAATATATTACATATAACATTTAAATAGATAAATGTAAATTTTATATGTACAAATAAATATAAATTGTATTTTAAAATATATTGATTGATGTCTTTCACATGAATGCCAATAAACAGTTATTTCAATTTTCTCAGTACAAGGCAAAGGAATTGGGACTTGGGAGATCTCCCCTAACTGTACTTTTTCACAATCTGTCCCTAGAATTCTCTACCCCTTCACCTATACCTCTTGGTCTCTGTCTTCCTTCAAGACAATTAAAATCCCAACTTCTGAAAGAGACTTTCCAAATTCCAGATGTTAATACCTTACTGTTTCACATTTCTCCGCTATCTACTCCCTATATGCAAGGAAGCTAGCTGGTGCAGTGGATATACAGCCAGGCCTGGGGTCAGGAAAATATCTTTCAGAGTTTAAATCTGACCTCAGACACTTATTAGATATGTGACCCTGGACAAGTCACTTAACCTTGTTTGCCTCAGTTTCCTCATCTCTAAAATGAGCTGGAAAAGGAAACACCAAACCACTCTACTATCTCTGGCAAGAAACCTTCAAATTTTCTTACATCACAGCTGAATCTCCATTTATCTGTTTCCTCTATATTCATCCACATATTAATGATTTGCCTTTATATAACAAACTAGACACCTTGAACTTGCGAGACTATCTATCTAATCAGAAGATATGTTCCTTCTTACCTAAAATACTATGAAAAGTATAAACTGCAATCTTTTTAATACTATGAATTATATGTATACGTCTGTATATCTGTTTACATGTGCTTAACAAGAAATCCCATACTATTCAAACCATATTTATTAGTAATTCCCTACAGCTGCTCGCTTTCAAATTAAAATTTAATCAATTCATTTTTATCAATGACTATAGCTCTTTAAGAGATTGAGAAGTCTTCCCTTTGAAGCAGAAAAAGCAACTTTTAAGTTATAGTACTACAGTGATGATGATGATATATATATATATTTATATATTTTGCTGTTTTCAAAGCACTTCAAAATATTATTTCATTTTAACCTTAAACTTTACAGAGGAAACTGAAGCTGACAGAGGGTAAATGACTTGCCTAGGGTTATATTGCTAGTAATATTTGAGGCCAGATTTGCACTCAGGTCTATCTGACTTCAGGTCAACCACTCTACCTATTGTGACATCTAGTTGCTTCATATATAGTACTAAATATAGGACAAATCTTTGCAGCCTCATATAAAGAATTAGATTCCACTTCCTGAAATCATTAGACCCTATAAAGAATAAGAATTGGGGGTGGCTAGGTGGCGCAGTGGATAAAGCACCGGCCCTGGATTCAGGAGTACCTGAGTTCAAATCCGGCCTCAGACACTTGACACTTGCTGTGTGACCCTGGGCAAGTGACTTAACCCCGATTGCCCCGCAAAAAAAAAAAAAAAAAAAGAATAAGAAATGGGAGCACTACTGAAACTTTGTATTTCTAGTGAGGTCTAATGGCTTCTTAAAATTTACCATGTGAAAATGAATGTTATATATGAAAAGAATATGAAAAAGTATGCAAAGAATAAACCTACAGTATTTCTGTCTCTAGACAATTGGACTTAGTATAGTTATATTGGGCAAATGTGTCCAGTTTTCAAGTACATTAATTCACAAGTTATTTGGCACTATATTAGGTAATTGTAAATATAATAAGAAACATAAAACATCACAGGTTTTGTATCCAGTATCAACTTTAGAGGTTATTTGGTCTGATCCCTTCATTTTACAGGTGAATAAAATAAGTGAGAGAGATTAATTGATTTGTCCAAGATCATGTAATATGAATAATAAAATAATACACACAGCCCCACTTTGAGGTTTACAAAGTGAGGTAAGTAATACTATTATCTTGATTTTGCAAATAGGGAAATTGAGGCTGACAAGCATTTAAGTGACTTTCCCAAGGCCACACAAAGTTTCAAATACATTCTTAAACACAAGTCCCTCTTTTAGACTTTGATTCTGATACTCTCTCTAATAGCTAATTGCCAGTGCAACATTCAAACCCAGGTCCTCTGATCTCACATCCATAGTCCTTTTTACTCTATTAGTTGAGGTTGGCTTTCTCTCTAAGAAAAAGTCATATTTACATGTCTCTGATGATAATTGCTCTTAGTAAATTCTGATTACATATTTTTTAAAAAGTAGAACTAATCTAGAGTTTATTTTCATAGCACAGAGTTAAAAGTGTTTAAGGAAAAGGATACAACCTTTAATTTTTGTTTGTGTACTCATACAAAGAATACCTAGAGGCAGCTAGAGAGTATAATGGACAGAGAACTGGATTTGGAGCCTGAAAGACACATGTTAAAATCTTGTGTCACACACTTGCTGTGTGACTGCAGCAAGACATGATTTCTCTCAGCCTTAGAGATAAAAAATAGTAGAACAAGGTTGTTTTAAGGCTCAAAGGACATGTCATATGTATATATACATTTGTATACAAATCTTAAATGCTATGTAAACATTAGTTATTTTAGTGGAGAAAATGAAGTCAAATTGTATGTGTAGGTGTCAATATTTCCTATATAGTTACTGCCCTTGCTGAAAGCCCTCACCATGAGCTTCTTTGCAATAAATACAGAGTCAGTCAACTAGCAGTATGCTAGCATTTATTAAGTACCTATTCTGTGTATGAAGTACTGTGCAAAGGATTGAGGATGCAAAGAAAGACAAAAAACAAGTCTTAGCAGGGGCAGCTAAATGGCGCAGTGAATAAAGCACTGACACTGGAGTCAGGAGGACCTAAGTTCAAATCTGGCCTCAGACACTTGACACTTACTAGCTGTGTGACCCTGGGCAAGTCACTTAATCCCAATTGCCTCACACACAAAAAACAAAACAAAACAAAACAAAAAAACAACAAGTCTTAGCTCTCATGGTCTACTGAAAAAACACAAACAACTATCTACATAAAAGACATTTATAGAATAAATACACATACAGGAACATTTTGAGGTAATTTCAGAGGGAAGGAACAAAAATTAAGGGGAAATTTTCTGACCTTTTTTTTTGGGGGGGGGGGGAATAAGGGTTAAGTGACTTGCCCAGGGTCACACGGCTAGTAAATGTAAAGTCTGACATTTTTTTTTACTGAGAAAACTCAGAATTTAAATTTGTGTAACTCTGGGTTATTTTTTAAAATTAGATAACTATCAGATAAATGAGGAATTTTAAAACCTTGTTGTTTGCATTTCTGTTGCCAATTCTAGTCTTTTTTTGGGGGGGGGGGTTTGAATTAAATTCAACTGCCTTCACTAAAGTAATTAATACTTGTCATGTTATTATAACACTAAAATTCCATGTACTTTTATAGTATTTCAAAGCAATCTATCAAATACTTTTACTTGCTTTAACAATGAAGACCTAAAATATTAAATTGATAATATTTCAACACAATCAATACAAGATTATAAGAACTATAGAGCAAATTCAACTTTGTGATTTTCTGTTTAGTCTTTTCTGATATTAGCCACTGTTAGTTATATAATATGGTCATAATTATATTAGGATAAAACTTGTAAATGAAAATTACTAGCATATTTTAGCCATGTGTTTTAGAGTAATGAACACAGGAAAAATACAATAAATTACATTTTATTTTCAAATACTCATTTTTAAGGAAATGTCCTATTGTTCCTGTCTTCTGATTTGACTTTCCATCTGAAAATATAGGATTGGACATCAAATATCTCTTTTTGCTGTTTTCAGAAGGAAAAACTGCATTTATCTGCTCCTATCTATAACTGAGCCAATACCTTTCTTCATTTCCCCTCCTTTCCATATGGTTCTTCAAACAAGTAACAGAAGGTATATGAATTCTGAGATGGTTTGTGCTAGTGTGATTGCAAGTTAGAAGATTCTTGAATATGATCTTACTTTGAAGTTTAGCCTGGAAACCACCACTTCTCCAGCTGGTGTTATAATAGGAACATTTTCACAAATAATTCCATGATCAACATCAATAACTTTTCCTATAAGTTAAGGAAAATTAAAAATTTGAAAAGCATCACTTTGATCAACAAGTTTGATATATGAATAATAATACACAGTATTAATTATAAAAATCAGCTAATTGTAAAAACAATTCCTGAAATTACAAAAGCAAATATCAAAGGTCAATATCTAGAGCCAGGTCAAGTGCGGATTTTGATATTTTGGCAAATAAAGTTATATAAATTATCCTCAAGTAAGTTGTTTATCATTTAAAAAATTTATTTTAAATTTAATAGGATTCTTTTTTAAGGAGAATTTGTCATATTAATTCTATTATTTTTCCTATAATTTTTTTTCTTCTGTTGTTTTTCTTCTGGACAACAATACTATGTAAAAGAGTAACATTAGAGGTTTTTTTAATCATGCAAGTAGAAAAATATAGTAATAAGAAAACTGAACAACTGAAATGGATATTATTATGTAAAAGTATACAGTCAAAAAATGCACTTTGGGCAAAACCACGAAATAGTTAATTATACAATCCTTATGCACAAACAGGCAGCTAGGGAGCACGGTGGATAATGCTAGACCTAAAATCAGGAAGACTCATGTTCCACAGTTTGAATCCGGCCTCAGACACTTATTAGTTGTATGACACTGGGAAAGTCACTTAATCCCGTTTGCCTCAATTTCCTCACCTATAAAATGAGCTGGAGAAGGAAATGGCAAACAACTCCAGTATCTTTGCCAAGAAAATCCCAAACGGGGTCATGAAGAGTCAGATACAACTAAAACAAATGAACAACTATGCAAGAACATAACATATGTCTTTAAGTTAAAATATCATGATATTAGTGCTAAAAGCCACTAGGAAATATGAATTTAAATTTTAAACATCTCTGTTCACAAAGATGTCTCTGATAATTTTGAAACTGGTCAAAGTAGAATAATACAGATATTTTACTAGAGACAGTTCTTGAAATTTTAACATTAAATTAAATAATAGCTGATTTAAGTAAGGATCTGCTATTTCAACAGCTACACATTTTTGAAAGGTATGTTTTTTATGCCTGGTTAAAGGCTCTGGCACAAGTCTTATAAGAAACAGTTTTGATAAATAATAAAGTATTTTTAATATAAGGAAATATTTTAAAATTTAATTTAGTACCTTTTATTTCTAAGGTGTCCCTGAGAGATAATTCTATTTTATTTCCAATCCTGGTTGGATTTTCAGTTTCTTGAATAGCAGTTCTCTTGTAAATTCCTTTGTTTACTTCATCAAAGACCCAAAACATATTGTAAACTCGAGCAGTATAACCTGCTAATTCAGTGATCTAAGAAATAAAACATTTGTTAATATTACACTCCTAAGAAAATACTAAACAAAATTACTAAATAACTTTTCCAATCAGTGTCAAACCTTTAAAAACTACTTTTTTAATACTGATACACATACACATTGTTATCACACTTCTTATCATAGTTAAATAACACTAATACACATACAAAGTACACAAAAAGACAAGATATAAAAATAAGTTTAACTGAATATATTCAAAATAATAAAACATTATGTTAAAAGTAAGGATTTGGGGGCAGCTAGGTGACACAGTGGGTAAAGCACCGGCCCTGGATTCAGGAGGACCCGAGTTCAAATCCAGCCTCAGACACTTGACACTTACTAGCTGTGTGACCCTGGGCAAGTCACTTAACCCTCATTGCCCCGCAAAAAAAAAAAGGATTTAAAATTAAGCAAAAAGCTTTCAGAATATTGAGTGTTTTAAGGCTGTTCTCTGGAGTTGGTACTTTCTTAACATCTAATTGGTCTTTAATATAATGCAGAAACTTTAGTAAATGAAAGAATGAGGTTTTTTTCCTTCTTCATTTTTTATTTTCAGAAAGACATTTGTCTTGGGCAAGTCACTTAACCCTCACTGCCCCATCCCCCACCCAAAAAAGAATTTATACCATAAAGACAATTGTTTCTATTATGAAATTAATCCTAATCTGTCTAGTGTCAGATTGCCTTGATCAGGAGAATAACTGATCAGTTGCCTTAGCAGGCAACCAACCACTAACCAACTTGGACCTAGACTTCTCTTTGCTTCTAAGATCCCAGGTTCTAGAGAAATTTTCTGTGCTAAACTAATAGCTCTAATACTTGAAGGTTTTTACTTTATCTCGGGCACACAGATGAAAAAATGCATTCTTACCTTACTATTATACCTAGGTTCATTAACATGAACAATCTACCTAAGTAAACTTTTACTCCTGCATTTCTAGTGCTTAATAACGTACAACCTGCACTGACAACCCTAAACTTGTAAAACCTTTAGCTAATACTACTGGTTGACTGACCATAGTATTTTGTTTTGGGGTTTTTTTAGGGTCTTTTTGTTTTTTTGGTTTTTTTTTTAGTGAGGCAATTGGGGTTAAGTGACTTGCCCAGGGTCACACAGCTAGTAAGTGTTAAGTGTCTGAGGCCGGATTTGAACTCAGGTACTCCTGACTCCAGGGCTGGTGCTCTATCCACTGAGCCACGTAGCTGCCCCTGACCATAGTATTTTGGCAAATTAACTTTGCTTCACAAGCATCCTTATTAAAATTTTCTTTTGTTGTAAAATTGTTGTTTGCCCATCATTCTCAAAGAGGACCATGACATTGGGGTGATATCATGACTTGGATTTAAGTGAGGGAGGGCTGTGCAAGATCATCAACCTCACTCTCTCCTCCAGAGCCATCTAGGTCCAGTGGCAAGATATATATATCAGGAGGACTAGAGATGGCCCTAGATGTTTTAAGGCAATTGGGCTTAAGTGACTTGCCCAGGGTCACACAGCAGATTTGAACTGAGGTCCTTGGAACTTCAGGGCCTGTGCTCTATGCATTATAACACCTAGCTGCCCAAGGGGCACCGGCCCTGGACAGCCTGAGTTCAAATTCAGTCTCAGACACTTATTGCTGTGTGACCCTGAGCAAGTCACTTAACCCCAATTGTTGTAAAATTAGTGTAAAAGGGAAAGACTGGCTTAAAGATACCAGTCCTTAAAGTGTGTGTAAATATTCCCTGATGGGGTTTCAATCTAAGATGAAATGGAAGCTTGGGAGGATTTGGTCTCTGGTCATGTGGGACTGAATGGCTGGTACTATGTGATAATGAAAAGTTCTCTAAATGGATGTAGAATTCAGAACTGTTGACTCAGAGTTGCTAAGCCAGAACTTTAATGAGTATACAATGAGTATATCATTTTCCTTTGTGGCTATGAGAAGAAAAGACTATGTGAAATCCAGGTAGGGATGGGTGGCAGCTGTTTCCCACCTGACAGTAGCAGTTGTGAATACATAGCTGGTTCTGTCTCTGTTCATTCTGTCTTGATCTTAGGCAAATGAGTTTTGAAGATCTAGACATTCATCAGAGATCCCACTGAATATCAGAGCTGAACTGTATAAGTAGTACTGGCCCACAGAATCGTGGCTCATGACAGTGGAAGGGACAAATGCATAAAAACAGTCACCCAAGGTCAGCATCAGCTTCAAGGAACATGATACTTCATGGCAGAAAGAAAAGCTGGCATTATGCTCAAGAAATGTCACTCTCCATTTTCCATCAGCAGCTCTGCCTAGTTTAGACTCCAGGGAACATCATATCCCAAGAACTATCCCATTAGGCTGTAAGTTCCTTGAAGTAAGGGACTCTTTCTTATTTGCATCCTCAGAGCTTAGCACAGTGCCAGACACGTACGAGGCACTTAGATGTTTATTGAATTAAATTTAGTGTACCCAAGGTCAAGAACAGCTTCAAGGAAAATGACCCCTTAGGGAACAAAGAAAAGTTGGCATTATACTCTGGAAATGCTCTGACTTCAGAACCTAGCAGAGACATACATACATGTAAGTGGAACCTCATAAGAATCCCTTTAAGAGGCATTCTGGGAAGATGGCAGAGTAGGTCAGAAATTTCCAGGATCTCCAGATTTCCTCCACAAACAGACAGAAAATCACCACAAAATAAAAGTAGAGCCGCAAAAGTAAAGGGGTAGAGCAATAGTTGTCATAAAACATCTTGAGATTACTCAGAGAAGACTCCAGAGCAGAGGATTGGCTAAGTGAGGTGTAAACAGCTCCAGGCTGACTCCAGTGAATCAACAAATAGGCCCTAAGGGAAACTGACTAGGGCACAAGAAATTTCACCTCAACTTTCACATCATTCAGGCCTCGAGAAATTTCACTTCAGAAACTTTTACCCCACAGCCTCAGGAACTTTAACCTCACAAACTTTCATCTAAAGAACAGCAGAGGGCTGAGGGAGGGAAGATTGAAGGGCTCTCTGCTATTTCTGGAAGTCAGGTCTAGAAGTACTGACCAGACCACAGATAATAAGAACATTTTTGTGTTTTTTTCTCTTTTGTTCTGATTCTTCTTTCACAACATGAATAATGCAGAACTATGTTTAATATGATTGTACATATAAAAAAGAACTATATGGATTACAAAGGATTATGAAGAATGATGCTATCTGTATCCCGAGAAAGAACTGATAAAAAGAAGCATGTATAGAATAATTTTGTAGATGTAATACCTATTTGGGTCTAATGGTAGCCATGTTGGGGGGAGAGAGAAGAAAAAAAGAAATTTACATGATTATTTTGTTGTATATTTGAAAGGAATAACAAGTTATGCATAGTAAATTTGCAATTTCATGTACAATTGGCTTTTTTCATTGTACTATGTTATGGAAATGCTTGTTTTATTCCATAAATGAAAAATAATTTTTTTAATTTAAAAGAGAGAAAAGGATTTCTAGGACTAGATATGTGTTATTTATACAAAGACCTTGTTTATACAATGGAAGATTGTACCCCCAATTTGGGAAGGATGTTTTATAACAATTATTTTTGCCTTCTTTTCATAGTAAACTCTCTTTATAACAGAACTTGGTTGACTGTTAAAGGGAAACACATTGGTGGAGGATCAGGATCAATAGTACCAGAACCTCAAGATCAATAGCAAACCCTAGATTCCCTGAGGGGAGAAGTAGTTAACCACTCCTCTGGGGACCCCAAACTTTGGATGGGGGTACAAATTAGGGAAACACCCCCAGAGAAGTTATTACATTATTAACAGGTTGGTTGTCTTTTATAGTTGAAGAGGACCAAAATGACAACACTTATGTCAAGGTCAATGTATAGTGTATCCAACAAGAATGCAGTCAGCACAATGGCTTCATGGACCTTCAGTTTGGACCTAATACCTCTTCTCTCCCACACTTTTCTTCAGAGCCTCCCGAATACTGAGTCTGGAAACTTCATTATCTATATGTACATCCCTGGAAAGTAAACTGCCATGATTAAGTGAATTTATCCACAGCATTCAAAATTTCTCCATTTGCTGTAAATGATGGTTCCATATATGGATGGTGTGGTGCTGACTGGAGGAGAACCCCTGTTTTCTTGGTATTTATTGTTGGGCAAAAATTAGCACAAGCAGCAGAGAATCAATACATATTTTGTTATAATTCAGCCTCAGAGGCTGTATCTGTGGGAAAAAAATATAAGGTACACAAAAGGTATAATATCAACTTCCTTAAGTGGAAAATTAAACTCCACATGTTAGTTGGTAGATGAAACCAATAATGGAAAAAGAAAGGGGCAGAGCCAAAATAATGGAGTAGCAGGAATAAGTATAGCTAAGCTCTTCCACACAGATGCAGAAATTGTATCAAAATGAGTACCAATTGGGAAATCTAAGGAAAAAACCCTCAATGAGCCCTTTTTTTTTTTAGCTCAAATTGGCATACAGAGCTAGACAGAGAGGTCCGCAGGCACTGGGGGAAGAGTCTGGACAGGAATGACCATATGAAGAATTTCATCACAGGGATTGAAATAGGTCCAAGGTTATGCAGTTAGGTAAGGTCCCAGATCCAGCACAGACAAATCTTGTGCCTGATACAGGAATGGATGTTACTGTGCCAGGGCAGACTAAAATCTGTGCTCAGGAGTGGCATTACAGTATTGAGAAGAGGTCCTATGTAGGCTGTATACTAAGCAAGGAGCAAATTCAGAAGCAAGCAGCATCAATATGGTCTCAGTTCCAGCCTCTAGCCAAGTCTGAAGCCTGCAGAGTAATAAATTGGGAAGGAATTTCAGACCAAATGGAAGCCTGCAGTTCTGTAATTCTGAACCAGCAAAAATTTCTACCTGGCTCATAGTGACTGAGTCCTGCAACAGTCAGCCTTGGTTGCTCAAACCAAGGTTTGGAACTTGTAGAGCTCACACTAGGAAGACAATAATTAGACTTTTTCCTGGATTGAACACTTTGAGAGCACTGGAAGCTTGCAGATCCCGAGTCTATGCGTTCCTTAAGATCTTGGAATAACATAACACTCAATACCTCAGAAAAGCAGTAGCAGGACCTTATGATACAGGGGTATCTCAGACATACCCTCCAAAGCCTAGCCTTAATAAATCTCTGAATTCAAGAAGTAGGTTGGAAGAAGGAGGGGGGAAAAGAATCGCATGATTAAAAACTTATTATTGTGGCAGGACACAATACCCAAGGCAGGACACAAGATACAAACCAAGAAGAAAATGACTCCAAAATATTTACAAGCAAAGCTTCTGAGAAAAATACAGCTTGAGCACAAATTCCAACAGAATTGATGGAAGAGATGAAGAGATGAAGATATATATATGTAGATATATATGTGTGTGTGTGTACAGATACCATAAAAGAAAACTTCCCAGATCTCTTAGAGCCAGAAAATAAAATGGAAACAGAAAGAACACGTCAATCATGAACTGAAAGAAACCCTCAAATGAAAATTCCCAGAAACAACATAGCCAAAATTCAAAGCTTCCAAGTCAAAGACATAATACTGCAAACCAAGAAGAAAAAATTCAAGGACTAATCACACAAGATTTATCAGCTATCACTTTGAAAAAGCCGAGTTTAAAATATGACACTCCAGAAGGCAAAGGATAGAGGACTGGTAAAGAATAATTTACCCAGGAAAACCAAGTATAATTCTACAGGGGAGAAAAATGGACTTTTTAATGGAATAAAGCACACCTGATAAAAATACCAAAGATGAGTAAAATCTTCAAATACAAAATAGGAGTCAAGAGAAACATATAAAGGTAAATGTGAGTAATCAAGCATAGGGGATTAAATAATAACAAGTTATTTACATTCTAATATGGTAGATGACATGCACTGTGGAAGTCTAATTAGACAAAGGGGCTGTTAGTGGTTTTGTTGTGCTTTGATAACCTTAAAAGAAGAATGGAAAGGGAAGAGAAAAAGAATACACTAGGAGTGGGATGAAGAGAAGCAAGAGGAAGGACAGGAAAAATTATATCACATGGTCAGGGTGGTACAAATATAGTACTGATACCTAAACCAGGAATAGTCTAAACTGAGAATAAAAACTCTAGACTATAGTATCTCAAATTATAAATAAAATATTAGCAAGGAAACTACAGCAGGCTGAACTTAGACCAGAAATGCAAGGATGTTTCAATATTAGCAAAAAATATAAACGATTGTATTAAAAACAAGAGCAAAATTCTGATTTTACATCAAGAGATATAAAAACTTCTGACAAGATAAAACATCCATTTCTATTAAAAATACTAAAATGCATAAGAATAAAAAGAGATTTCTTTAATATGTTTAGTATCTATCTAAAACCAAGAGTCAGCATTATGTCATGTGGATAAAACAGGCAATAAGATCATGGGTAAACATGTCCATTATCATTGATACTATTGAATATAAATAGAAATGCTACATATAGTAATAAGATGAAAATTTTTTAGAATAAACACAGGCAAAGAAAGAACAAAATTATCACTTTTTCCAAATGATGCTATGGGTTACTTGGCACAGTGGATAGAACACTGGGCCTGGAATCAGGAAGACCCAGGTTCAAATTTGTCCTCTGACACTTACTACCTATGTGACCTTGAACAAGCTGCTTAGCCTCTATCCACCTCATTTCCCCACCTGCAAAAAAAAAAAAATCAAATGAGAAAAGAGTTGCAAAGTGCTTAGCAAAATGCCTGACACACACTGGCATTTACTAATTGCTTATTTCCTTCTTTGCTTCCTTCAGTATATTTACAGAATATAAAACAAACCTACATAAATTATCAGCATTTCTGTATATTACCAACAAAATGTAGCAGGAAGAGATAGAAATAGTCCATTTTAAAACAGGAAACAAAGTATAAAATACTTGAGTGTCTACCTGTCAAATACACAGGAACTATATGCTACAAAAATACTCTTTGCAAAAATAATGGTAAATTTAAATAATTGAATAAATATTCATTGTTCATGGGTAGGGTGAGCCAATATAATGAAAATGACAGTACTTCCTAAATTAATCTACTTATGCCATAACAACTAAATTACCAAATGATTACTCTATATAGCTAGAAAAAATAACAATAAAATTCATATGGAGAAACACAAGGTTAATCATTTCAAAATAGGGGCAGCTGGGTGGCACAGTGTATAGAGCACTGGCCCTCTAGTCAGGAGTACCTGAGTTCAAATCTGGCCTCAGACACTTAACACGTACTAGCTGTGTGGCCCTGGGCAAGTCACTTAACCCCAATTGCCTCACTAAAAAATAAAAAAAAAAATTTTTTTAATTAAAAAATTTTTTTTTAATTTCAAAATAAATGATAAAAAAGTAGAAAGGAAGTGGGCTGTGGATTAATAAATCTCAACCTATACTACAAAGCAATAATCATCAGAATAGTATGGGACTAGGGGGCAGCTAGGTGGTGCAGTGGATAGAGCACCGGCCCTGGAGTCAGGAATACCTGGGTTCAAATCCGGCCTCAGACACTTAACACTTACTAGCTGTGTGACCCTGGGCAAGTCACTTAACCCCAATTGCCTCACCAAAAAAAAAAAAAAAGAATAGTATGGGACTAGGTAAGAAATAGATTGATCAGTGGAACAGATTAAGTAAACAATATACAGAAGCAAATAACCACAATAGCCTAGAGTTTAATAAACCCAACAATCCCAGTTATTGGGGCAAGTAAGAACTACTTAACAAAAATTGTTGGGAAAACTAGAAAGCAGTTTGGAAGAAACTAGGTATAGACAAACATCTCATACTGAATAACAAGATAAACTCCAAATAGGTATGTGATTTAGTAAAGGGTTTCATCCTAAACAAATTAAAGAAGTAAGGAAGAAATGGTTAGGAAAAGAATTCATGATCAAACAAGACATAAAGAGAATCATAGAAAGTAAAAAGGAACAGTCTGGTTACATAAAATTTTAAAGTTTTGCTAAATTTGTAGGTAGATAAATGAAAAAAAAAATCTTCGCAGCAAGTTTCTCTGAAAAAGTTGAATTACGCTTTTTCAGACAAGATAGGGAACTGATTCAAATTTTTAAGCATAAAATCCACTCTATTGATAAATGGTCAAAGGATATGAATAAACAATTTTCAGAGGAAGAAATCGAAGCTATCAATAACCATATGAAAAAGTGCTCTAAGTCACTAATAGAGAAACACAAATTTAAGTGTCACTTATGATTCACTTCTCACCCATCAGTTTGACAAAACAAAAGAAAAATATCACTGGAGGGTGTGTCGGAAAACATTAATGTAATGTTAGTGGAATTGTGAACTGGTCCAGACATTCTGGAAAATAATTTGGAACCAATTACACTGTGCATTCTCTTTGACCAAGAAATACCAGTACTAAGATTAAAGAAAGGGGCAAAGGACCTATAAGTACAAAAACATTTATAATAGCTCTTCTTGTATTAACAAAAAACTAGAAACTAAGGTGATGCCCATCACTTGGGGGAATGGCTGAGGCGATAGAATACTATTGTGCTTTTAGAAATGATGGTCTCAGGGGTGGAGCAAGTGTCTCGGGGGTGGAGGAAAGACATTAAATGCACAGAGCTCCTGACATAATTACCCCCAAAACAGCAATAAAACAAGCCCTGGAGTGGCAAAACCCACAAAAAGAAGGCTGAGATCATTTTCCAAATAAAAGGAGTCCATACTGGGCCGTGAGCTGAGTCCAACCCTGTGATCGTGCTGACATAGACCCCAAACATGCTGTGCCAGAGAAACTTACCCCCAGCCTGCGAATCAACTACAGCACCAACTTCTTCTGGAACTAAGCTTACCATCAGATGAGAGGGCTGAATGGCTGGCCTGGGGGTTGGAAAATACGGGGGTGTCTATGGGACTGGAGGAGGAATTCGGCTATCTCACCCCAGCAGGGAACTAGGAAGAAATATTGAGCAGCAGGAGGACCAGGTTGGGGAAGGGCACAGGCTCATAAAAGCTAAGAACCGCCTCAGCATTCTGCTGGCTGGTTAACTAGCAGGTTGGCTTGAGGTTATCTTCGGACCAGAGAACAGGCCAGGGAAGAGAAAAACCTGCCCTCCCTCAAACCAAAACACCTGGGACCCTCTGAAGCTTGGGACAGTGTAGCTTGGAAGTAGGGCCCCACTATAAGAGGGAGTTAAAAGTCAAGTAAAAGATGGCAAGATGAGCAAGCAAAGAAAGTTGAGAACAATAGAAAGTTTCTTTAGTGACAAGGAAGAACAAGGTGCACCCTCAGAAGAGGACAGCAACCTCAGGGCCCCAACATTCAAAGCTTCCAAGAAAAACATGAATTGGTCTCATGCCATGGAAGTGCTCAAAAGGGACTTTGAAGAGAAAGTAGGAGAGACAGAAGGAAGATTTAGAGAGGTGGAGGAAAGAATGGAAAGAGAAATGAGGGCAATGCAGGAGAGCCATGAGAAAAAAAGTCAACAGCTTGAAAAGCCAAATGGAAAAGGAGATAAAAAAATCTGTCTGATGAAAATAATTGCCTAAGAACTAGGATTGAACAAATGGAAGCTAGTGACTTTATGAGAAACCAAGACACAGTAAAGCACATCCAAATAAATTTAAAAAAAAGGGGGGGGGAAACAATATGAAATATCTCCTTGAAAAAACAACTGACCTGGAAAACAGATCCAGGAGAGATAATTTGAAAATCAATGGACTACCTGAAAACCATGACCAAAATAAGAGTTTTAGACAGCATCTTCCAAGAGATTGTCAGGGAAATTTGCCCTGATATTCTAGAAGCAGAAGGCAAAATAGAAATTGAAAGAATCCACCAATCACCTCCTGAAAGAGATCCTAAAAGGAAAACCTGCAGCCAAATTCCAGAGCTCCCAGGTCAAGAAGAAAATATTGCAAGCAGCTAGAAAAAAGGAATTCAAATACTGTGGAGCTCCAAAAAGGCGAAAACAAGATCTAGCAGCATCTACATTAAAGGACCGGAGGGCATGGAATATGATATTCCAGAGGGCAAGGGAACTGGGACTACAGCCAAGAATCACATACCCAGAAAAACTGAGTATTATCTTTCAGAGGAAAAAATGGGACTTTAATGAAAAAGAGGACTTTCAGGCATTTGTGATGAAAAGAACTGAACTGAATAGAGAATTTGACTTTCAAATACAAGACCCTGGAGAAACATAAAAAAGGTAAACAGGAAAAAGAATTCATGTGGGATATTAAAAGATTAAACAGTTTGCATTCCTACATGGGAAGATAATACTTCAAACTTATAAGAACTTTCTCAGTAAGTAATTCACAGAGGACACAGGTCTGAACTGAATATGAAGGGATGATATCTGTAAAGCATTTATGTTTTGTTCTTTGTGGGGCAGACAGGGTGGGGTGTCTTATGTCTGGGGCCAGATTTGGACTTGGGGCCTCCTGGGTCCAGGGCTGGTGCTTTGTCCACTGTGCCATCTAGCTAACCAATGATGACATCTTTAAAATAGTGTTGAAGGTTAAGAGGAATAGACTGGGGGAAGAGGAAGGGAAGAGGTGGACTGAGGAGAGGTAGTTCACATGAAGGAAACAAGAAAAAAGCTTATGGAGGGGAGGGGAAGAGGGGGAAGGAGTGGGGGAGTGAGTGAACCTTATTATCAGCCAGAAGTGGCTCAAAGAGGGAATAACATATATACTCAAGTGGGTATAGTAATATGTTTTTGCCCTGAGGGAAAGTGGGAGGGGAGAGAGATAAGGAGTGGGGGAGAAGAGGGGAAGGAGGGAAGGGCAGATTGGGAGAGGGAGCAGTAAAAAGCAAAACACTTTCGAGGAAAGTGAAGATGTTCTGCATAACTGCACATGTATAATATATTGAATTGTTTGATTTCATAAGGAGGGTTGAGGAGGGAGGGAAGAAGAAAAATTTAGAACATAGAATTAGCTCAAAGACCTTAATCTCATCAGAGTGGGCTCAAGGAGGGAATAACATTCATACCCAATTGGAAGGAGTAATCTATTTAACCCTACAGGAAAGTAGGAGAGGAGGAGGATAAGGAGGGAAGTGTAAGGGGAGTTTTTTAAAGATCCCCCAGGTTTGTTAAGCCCTGTATGGGGCACCAATCTGTAAGGGCCGAATTTAATATGGGAAGAGTTAATTGGGAGGCTAGCTGCAATATTGGGACTCAGAAAACAACGGGGGACCTCTAGGTCCCGAGCCTCATCTCTTCCACACTGCCCCCTCCCCAATTGTTTCTCCCAGACTGATAGGAAATGAGATTTAAAAGCCTCTGGTTTATTGATGGGAACACATTTAAAAATAAGGACAAAGACAAGCAGGAAATACGACCTGTAAACTTGCCCACTGGACTCAGCTGCTTCACATCTAACTCTCTCTATCCCCCTGCATGTCCACGTTTAACTTTCTCACCTGCCGCCGTGAACTCTTCTCTCTTCTCTCTCTCTCTTCTTTCCTCTCTCTCTCTCTCTCTCTCTCTCCTCCTCCTCCTCCTCCTTCTTCTTCTTCTTTTTCTTCTTCTTCTTCTTCTTCTTCTTCTTCTTCTTCTTCTTCTTCTTCTTCTTCTTCTTCTTCTTCTTCTTCTTCTTCTTCTTCTTCTCCTCCTCCTTCTCCTCCTTCTTCTTCTTCTCCTCGTCTCCTCCCTTCCTCTTCTCTACCCCCCAGAATAAAAATCCCTTTTCTCACAGGAAACCCAGGCTGACCACCCACACACCCCAAACCAATTCACTGGCACCCCTAGGGGCAGCACCCAAGACCAGCTGGGGCATGGGATTTCCTTGTGAACCCCCGCTTGGCAGAGGGAGCTGGGGCTCAGGTTTTCTGTGCATACCCCCGCTGGGCAGAGGGAGCCAGGACACACCAGAGGCTTTTCAATTTTAGCCAAAGATGGGGTCCCCCAAATCACAATCAATTCTTACAGAAGGGTGAAAGCAGTGAGGGCAGAGTGGGGGAGGGGACACACAGAAGTAAAACACTCTTGAGGAGGAATAGGGTAAAAGAAGATAGAAAATAAAATAAATATCATGGGAATGATGGAGGGACATAGTTATGATGATTGACTATAATGGCAAAATGCATGGTACATATTTTGCTGGGCTATTGTGAAGAAAATTCTTTGTCAAGATACTATATAAAAGTTATGATGAACAGAATGCTATCAGAAAAGCCTGGAAAGACCTACATGAACTGAAGCAGAGTGAAATGTACTGTATACAAAATAACAGCAATAGTGTAAGATGATCTGCTGGGAAGCATGTAGTTATTTTCAGCAAGGCCAATATAACCCTGAAGGACTTAAGAAAATTGCAACACAACTACAGAGAAAGAACTGATGGTATCTGAAAGCAGACTGAAACACATTAAAAATTTTTTTTCTTTGACAATCCCTTAATCTGAAGTTTTGTTTTTTAACTGTTTTCTCTCACAACCTAGCTAATGTGGGGATGTTTTCCATGACTACTCATGTATAACTTATATTGAATTGCTTGAGTTCTTAGGGGTGGTGGGTGGTAAGGGAGGGAGGAAAAGAAGTTGGAACACAAAGTTTTTAAAAATTAATGTCAAAATTTGTTTTTACATATATTTTAGAAAATAAAATTCTAAACAGAAATGATGAAGGTAGGGGGAAGCTAGGTGGCACAGTGGATAAAGCACCGGCCCTGGATTCAGGAGAACCTGAGTTCAAATCCAGTCTCAGATATGACACTTACTAGCTGTGTGACCCTGGGAAAGTTATTTAACCTTCATTGCCCTGCACCAAAAAATCCCAAAAAATAAAAGAAATGATGGTTTCAGAGAAACAAGAGAAGGATTGTATGAACTGATACAAAGTGAAATAAGCAGAATCAGAAGAGGAGTTTATACAATATTAACAATAATATTTAAAAAAAACCTCTGAAAGGCTTGGAAATTCTGATCAGCATGACCAATCACAATTTCAGAGGCCTGATGATAATAATATATGCTGCCCTACTCCAGATAGAGAGGTGATGAGTGGAGTGCAGATTGAGATATTTTTAAAGAGTATTTTTTAAAGTATTCCCACTTATTAGAGTTCTTCATCCAAAATCTTGATAATAACTTATTTATGTTTTAGACAGGGTTATTTTTCATGTATGGATTAGATTAGGTAGTCACTGAGTTCTGTTCCAGCTCTAGAAAATTCTTTGACTGTGATCCTCTGGATGCTATTGCCAGTGAATGTTGCTGTGACAATTGCATTCAGCCCTAGAATAGCCCAATGAGCCACACAGGAAAAATTAAATGCCTATCATCCAGATTATGATACACAGTAAAATGAACTTGAGTAAGTACATTGATACATATATTTGGTACAAGTACTACCTGTAGACAATGACTTGAACCCAGAATTGAACAGGAAAAACAGACAAGAATGTATTGCATTTTAGAAATTGCATGGTGTTTTAAATGACCTCAAGATTCTCTCTAGTCTAAAGACAAATATTTTCAATATAGACCTTTTCCTAGTGATTCTCCATAAATGGAAATTTTATAATAATGCAATTTCTGTGAAATCAGAGAAATGAATGACTGAAAAGATATTGGAGGGATGTACGGGTAAGCTATTGCATATTACTTCTGGTGGTATATATTTGAAAAATGGCTTAAAGGATATCACTGAGGAAAAGTATGATTGGAAAAGGAAGTCAGCCATATTATATGAGCTAGGGTTAATGATGGACCGCCCAAAAACGATATTGGTTTACTCAATATGCAAAATGCAGAAAGGCCTTCAATAGAGGATCTTCTGCAGAGGA
The DNA here is from genome assembly GCF_019393635.1 of Dromiciops gliroides. Classification (NCBI taxonomy): domain Eukaryota; kingdom Metazoa; phylum Chordata; class Mammalia; order Microbiotheria; family Microbiotheriidae; genus Dromiciops; species Dromiciops gliroides. The sequence goes on along the minus strand of NC_057865.1, from coordinate 207,026,392 downwards.
TTTATAGAAGAAAAAAAATATTTCTCTCTGTACCAAAGGATGGAGTATCAATATCCATGAGGTCACAGACCCACTGATGTGTTATAGTACAAAAACAACAGGAGCACAGGCTGGAATGAAAATTATGATTTTAGCATAATAATTTATATAATTGACTCTAATACTTCCAGAAGTCACAATTATTTCAAGGTATTTATATCACAAAATTCTCAAAAGTTTATCAAAACAAAGTAATTACAATTCTCTTTAATTTAGAAAACAAATGCCATACCAGAAGCAGAAAGGGATGAGGAATATGATGGATATTGAATATTCAAGCAAATGATGAGTATCAACACCAAAAAGGTTGTAGTCACTAATGTGATTTTGTTTTTTCTGTAACTTCTGTACTAGCATTCTCAAGTGAATATTACTTTCAGTAATTCATTGTTTATGTTTTATTTGATTTTCAAATACCTTTCTTTTAGTGTTAGCAGTAAGTAGTATACAGTACCTCTTTGTATGAAGACATGATCCTTTCAATGGCATCTGCTCCAGATGCTAATAAATTTCGTGCAGTGGTAAAGGTTTCTGTACGTTCACTAACCATAGCTTGTTTCTGGTCATTCTCTAAATCTTAAAGAAAAATTAAGAACTGTTGTAGTTGTCAAGTAGCCTTTATCCCCATTTCCACAAACATATTTTTAATTTAATTCTAGCTAAAAAAATCTATGTGTTTTAATTAAAATATTAAATATAAGTATTAAAGAAAGTTTTAAATTAAACTATTTTTTTTTTTTGCTGGAGAGGGAGGAAAGAGGGCCAGACCTGTGGTTTCATTTGATATAAAAACTTCCTTAGAGAATTATACAGGAACTGAGAGGTTGCCTTGTCCCAGGTTACATAGTCAGTATGTATCAGAGGCAAGACTTGAACCAGATCTTCCTGACATCAAGGATGCCCTACTATTTATTAATTACTCCATGTTGCCTCTCAAAAGTAGGTAATGCATTTTTGAAATTTCAATACAACAATTTGTTTGATATTTCCTTGTCTTTTATTTTCCTCCAAGAAAAGTAAAAATATTAAATAAAAAGTCCCTGCTGACCAATATTATTATGTAGCTTAATTTTCTTGTTTTAATTTACTTTAATTTATTTTTTGTGTGTGCTGGGCAATGAGGGTTAAGTGACTTGCCCAGGGTCACACAGCTAGTGTCAAGTATCTGAGGTCAAATTTGAACTCGGGTCCTCCTGAATCCAGGGCCAGTGCTTTATCCATTGCGCCACCTAGGTGCCCCGTTTTAATTTACTTTTGAGGAATTTTCATTTGGACTATATTTGGGAAAGAAAAATATTTATGCATTTTCAATGTCCTTTTTTTGTGGGGAGAAGGATAACAGAAATCTCAGGAGCAGAATCTCAGGACTTTTTTCTCTTTAGGTAAAAAGTTCTAAATATTGAACTGTTATATTCAACTTTTGCTGCCCAAAGTAGAAGTATTGGAAATCCATACAAGAGGTATTATCCTAAGGTATTTCCCCTGAGACTTAATTATTAAACTATATTACCTGCAGCCCTAACTTTTTTGTCTTTTAGAAATAAGGCTCAGCTCAAGATTCTCCATCAGAGCTTTCCTGAGTCCCCTCCCTTTCCCCCAAAGGTAGCAATTGTAGAGATTGTAGCAATTGTTAATGCTTCTTTTTATCCTAAAATGACTATGTATTTATCCTGCATATATTTCTCATTTACTTTTCTGTGTGTGTGTTCTTTCCCTCCAGTTAAAACTAAGTTCCTTGAGGAAAGGGACTATTTGATTTTCATCTTTTTAGCCACAGCACCTAACACAGTACCTGGCATAAAGTAAATGCTTAATAGTTGTTCATCTAATAGTTTCATTTAATCTGATATTACTTCTCCAGACGCTTTCTTTATCAGAAGGTCATGCTATTTTATGAAAGAAAATAATTGAGATACATGTAACCTTTACTGTGTAATACTATTTATTCTTTCAGGAATATATTATAGAAAAATCTCCATAACACAGTATACAAGAATATGAGCTATATGAGAGTGTTCACTTCAGTTTGGGTGTGATCAGAGAAGAATTCATGAGGGAAATGACATTTTATCTGGACTTTGAACAGATGGTGTTTCTATGTGTGATGTGGAGGGACACTCCTAGTGGAAGGAACTTTTTGCTTCTAAATATATATAGGTGAAGAGACATGAAGTAGTTTACTTTGCCTGTGACATAGGGTTTGTGTAAGAGATAAGATTGAAAAAGAAGCTTGGATCCAGAAGCAACTGGACACAATAGAATAGTGTTTGATAAACTCAAAAACACCACTTCCTTGGGTAAGGGCTCCCTAGTCAACAAAAGCTGTTGGGAAAACTATAAAAGAGCGTGGCAGAATTTAGGACTAAAACAAGATCTTGAACAAATATGATGTCCTCTAAGGTCCACATTACTTACTTTACTGTAGATAAAAAGTTTGAATGTATCAATAATCACTCTAAGCCTCCAGTTAGGAATATTCTTAACATTTAGACAGATGTTGGAATCTTTGTTTAAATTTACATTTTTTTTTGGAGGCAATTGGGGTTAAGTGACTTGCCCAGGGTTGAGCAGCTAATAAGTGTCCAGTGTCTGAGATCAGATTTGAACTCAGGTCCTCCTGAATCTAGAGCCAGTGCTTTATCCACTGCACTACCTAGCTGCTCCCTAAATTTACATTTAAGTCTATTTCTAGTTAACCTCTGGTCTCATTGTAGTTAAGGAAGAATTCAGATTATTAGAAACATTTGGGTAATGAAAGAGAAGATTATATTTTAGTGTCTGAGGATGGGTAGAGGCACTGGGAGGAGAATTGGGGAAAGCACACTTAGTACTGGTCTTCTACTCTGAGATATCTATATAGCTGATAGCCCTCCTCAAGATTTCCCTTCTCTACTATAACTCAATGCTACCTTCATTTTCTCCTTTCTCTGGGCTTTCAGTGCATGTCTTAGCTCTTTTCTTTCCTCTCCACTTACAGATCCTCATAACAACCTCTATCTGGTTCTGAGATAACTCTTCCCTTTCATACTAATTCCTTAGGGTGTAACCAAGTCTCTCATGAAATAGCTTTGATTGATTCAAGGAAGTGTAGAAGCACCATTCAGACTCAGTTATGATGAATTCAATTAGCAAGTATTCCTTTGTTTTAGAGTAATCTGGTCTGTGCCTAATTCAGGCCAGTCCCCTGGTAGGATATTGGAACAAAATGAGACATTCAAGGGCATTCAACAATTTTTGTTAAAGTTAGCCACAGCAGGAGAAGGCTATTCAAAATAAGAATAGTTATTGAGGGCACCTGGAGTTGATTTCTATGAGGAAAGCTCCCTTGCCTGAGGTATGAAGCATCAGTGCACCTGTAGTGCACTTGGTGGCTGCTTTGTACTTTTGTGATGAGGAAGCACTATCAACAGTATGAGCCTTTATAAGCCAACCAAGTCCCCAAGAAGTTTATACCTCTTAAGGAAAAACCACCCTAAAAGAGGAAGGGATTAGAATATTGCTCATGTCACCTGTACTTTTAAGTATTTGGGGAAATCAATTAAGCCCCACCCTTACATATATCACAATAAGATCCAAATGAATACTTGACTTAAATATAAAAAATTATATTATAAGCAAATTAAAGGGATCATAAACTTAAAGGTCTAGAGTTGATAGAGACTTTGCAGATAAAGGGAACCAGAGAAGATAAAATGGACTATTTTAATTATATTGAACTGAAAATATTTTTCACAAGCAAAATCAATGTAATTAGAATTAGAAGGGAAGCATATAACTGGGAAGAATCATAATAGCAATTTTCTCATGAAGATCTCATATACAAGATAATTAGATAACTGATACAAATAAGAAAAAGCCATTTAATAGATGAGTGGTGGGAGCATATAAAAAGACAACTTTTAAATATAACAACCATGTGAAAAAAGGTTCCAAATCACTAATAATAAAAGAAATGCAAATTAAACCAACTCTAGGATTCTACCTCACAGCCACTGGATTATCAAAGATGAAAAAATGCAATTGTTGGGGAAGGAAAGCAACTTGACGCAATATACCAAAAGTTCTTAAACTGCATACTTTGACCCTGCAAGGGAAAAGATGTTTTTAAAAAACAAACATTTATAGCAGGTGTTTTTGTTACAGCAAAGAACTGGAAACAAAGTGGGTAGCAAAGATGTGGAATGAACACATGGCGGTATAAGTATGTAATGGATTATATATTGTGCTGTGAATTCATGCAGAACAAAACAAGCAGTTGACAGGATGACAATTTATAGGATGAGCAGCTAATGTAAAGTGAAACAATTTGAAAGTCTTTAAAACGATTATCAAAGCAGTGACTGATCATGATGTTAGAAAACTGATTGTGAACTGTCTCTTGGCATAGAGGTGCAAGTAGAAATGATGCTGAGATATAAGTTTCCTCCAGAGCAAGACCATTTTAATTTCAATTCATAACAAATGATCCTGTCACTTAAATAACAGTGACCTGTATACTGTTAGTAAAACAGGTCAGACTGGCATCTCAGCAGTAAGCAAGGTACCTGAGCATGATCAATTTATTAGTAAACCAAGCAATAACCAATGGGGGCAGCTAGGTGGTGCAATGGATTAGAGTGCTGGCCCTGGAGTTAGGAAAACTCATCTTCCTGAGGTCAAATCTGGCCTCAGATGCTTCCTAGCTGTGAGACCCTGGGCAAGTCACTTAACCCTGTTTACCTCAGGTTCCTCATCTGTCAAATGAATAGAAGGAAATCACAAACTACTCCAGCATCTTTGCCAAGAAAACTTAAAATAGGGTCACAAAGAGTCCAACAAGACTGAAAAAAAAAAAAGACTCAACAACAAAAACAGTAACCAATAAATTGGATCAGTGGTCTCTCTCAATCACCAAAATCCTGAACTGAGAGCATACAGAGAGAGGGTCTTTTAAATTTAGGTGACTGTCCAGAAGGATTGACCTGACAGTACTTCACTTAGACCTCCTCTGGCAAAGATAAAACAATCCCAATTGGTAGACATTTTAATGAGGTAGTTGAATTACCTCAGCCCCTCCCAATTACTTCAACGTTGGGAGGCAGGAGTAATGCTCAAATAATAGGATTAGCAAGCAGCTGGGGGGGAAGTGGGCTGACCTTTGGATGTAGCTTATTACACCCTTCTCAGACACTTAAGTAATGCTAGTTGCTTTGTGACATCTAGCTGCTTCCAGCAATTTTAGCTAGAAAAACAAAAATCATTTCATTCAGGTTCTTCCCTGTTTGGTCTACCTCTTGGAAACCAAGTAATCCCTAACTTTGAAAAGGAAAACTAGGAGAGGGGAGTGGCCCCCAAGGGAAGACCTACAAAAGCAAGTTCTTTATGAGGTAAATTGAAGGGGAAGGGGTCTCATTTTATGAGCCGAGGCCCCTGGGGCAAGGAGTGATCATATTCTTTAACCAAGTCTTAGTATGGACTAATAGAGGTCTCCTTTTGAGCTAAGCGAAGAGATGTAATATAGAGGCAACTGGAATAGTTGAATGAACACATGATTGTGTGGTCATGAAATCTAGGTTATGGTCATACTCTTCCATTTTGTACAATTTTGTGATATTAGGCAAGCTACTTAAACATCCCCAGGCCTCAGTTTCTCACTTGCAAAATGAATTGAAATATATGTATTCTGGGGGCAGCTAGGTGGAGCAGTGGATAAAACACTGGCCCTTAATTCAGAAGGAGCTGAGTTCAAATCCAGCCTCAGACACTTGACACTTACTAGCTGTGTGACCCTGGGCTAGTCACTTAACCCTCATTGCCCTGGGAAAAAGAAGAAATATATGTATTTTTAAATCTATTCCAGTTTTTAAATGTTACTTAAACATTTTGTTTCAGGAAAACAAACAAAAAAAACCCAACCTTTTTTTTTCTTTCTTTTTTTTTTTTGCAGGGCAATGGGGGTCAAGTGACTTGCCCAGTGTCACACAGCTAGTAAGTGTCAAGTGTCTGAGGCTGGATTTGAACTCAGGTCCTCCTGAATCCAGGGCCAGTGTTTTATCCACTGCGCCATCTAGCTGCCCCCAAAACAACCTTTTTAAACTACTTTTCTCTGGTCTTCCCATTATTCAGGAAAACAAACCAGAAAAAACCCCAACCTTTTTTACTACTTTTCTCTGGTCTTCCCATTACTTTTCCTATCCATCCTTAATCTTTGTTATCTTTATTTCTTTTTAAACATTTTGATTGATTTAAACATTTCAGAAATCTCTAAGAATGGTACAAGTGTTGAAAATGTAATATGAAGAATAATGAACAAAATAGTTTCCTTATCTTGGGACAAAAACATTTTATTCTTAAACAACAGATCACAAGCATATTATAACTTTGTGGAGAACAGAGGACTTTGAATATCAATATCTTAAGAAAATGGTTTGAGGAAGTCCATTTTACCTGTGCTATGATAGTACTTTCTCATTGGTTAGTTTGTCAAAAGTCTCCAGGGGCAGCTAGGTGGCACAGTGAATAAAGCACTGGCCCTGGATTCAGGAGGACCTGAGTTCAAATCCAGCCTCAGACACTTGACACTTACTAGCTGTGTGACCCTGGGCAAGTCACTTAACCCCCATTGCCCCGAAAAAAAAAAATGTCTTCAGAAAATTGCTAGGAAGTGTCATCATTAAGTTTTATTTCCACTTATTTATTTTCAGATAAATTATTATTTTGTTTAATTCTGGCATTCTTAAATTTATATAACAAGCTATTTTTTAAATGTCTTTTCTATTCCATGAATTTGTAATCAAACAATCAGTATCTCCATTGGCTAAAAAATGTTTTCACCAACCTTAAATTGCCTACAGGAATAAATTCTTCACATATCTTGTTTACTTCTTAGTTATCTCAATGGGGTTAATTTGTCACTATTAATAATTGCATTTTCTCTACTCTACATTGCATGCCCCAGGGTTCTATAATAAGGCCAGTGTGTCTAAACATTTATTATTGCTAACTATGCTATAGTCTTGTCATTAAGTCCTCTGACATACACTAATTAGAAAAAAATTAGTATTTTTTCTTCTGAAAGCTGTCATGTCTGTTAGAAGTTCAATCTGAAACATCAGATAGTTTATCTCATTGGTTTTTAATGTGTTTAATTTATTTCTCTTATGCCATCTCTTTGTGTCCAAATTATTTCTTTTCACATTTATCTGTGTGCCTGTTATTCCCTCTTCCCACCCATCAACCCCCCAAAAAATAATAAAGAGAGGTTATTTTTTAATCTTTGTATTTCTGTCAAGGCAAGGAGCCTTGCAAATAATAAGCACTTAAACTAGAAAACAGGGTTCAGAAAGATCTTGACAAAATAAAATATTAGACTAAATTGAATAAGATTACATTTAATAGGGATAAATGTTTTATCCTTGATTTTAAAGAATCAATTGTGCAAATATCAGATGCGGTTGATCTGGCTGGACAGCAACCTCTATCATTTGGGGGTAGGGAGATGACTGTCTCCTTAGATGTACTTGATGCTAGCATGACCACATCTGGAGTATTGTATTCAATTCTAAGTATCACATTTTAAGAAGGAATAATGGAGATAATTAGGGCCTCTAGTTCAGCGTAGTTCCTTTTCTGGGCTACTTCTCTAATTTGAACTTGCTCTCAGGTTGTCTCTCAAGAATATGGCTGCTAGCTTGGATCTCTGTAGCACCACCAGTCTGCTTTCTATTAGCAATCTACAGGTAGATATAACTAGCTCTTATCAAAACATTTACTAAGATGGCATTGTAAAAATAGTAGCTACAAAATATCCCCCTCATAATCATTAGGCAAACTCTCCCACCAATATATACACTGACTTTGGGAAGAATGGACACAAACTTAAGAATACTATAATGACTATTATAAATACCCAAATTAACTATAAAGGACATATGAAGAAAGATGCTAAGTTCATCCAGAGAAGAAACTGATAAATAGAAGTATGTGGAAGGGGAGGGAAAAAAATTTACATGATAATTTTGTGCTATATTTGAAAGGAATAGCAAGTTGTGCATAGTAATTTGCAGCCTTGTGTGCAATCATCTATTTTATTGCACTGTTATGGAAATGCTTGTTTTATTTTATAAATTAAAAGTAGAATTTGAAAAAGAGTACTATGGAAAAGGCAACTCAACTCTAGACCTTCAGGGTCTTTTCCTTCTCTGGACAGTATTCACAGAGTTCATTATAATCATTAATAGATGGGTTGCTCTGCAGCTAAGCTAGACCCCCCATAGGGCATGGTGTCTCTGCAAGTGGACTCCCTGGGCTTTGAATGGATGGTATTTCTATGTCATATATATTCTCAGAGACAGACAACTGTAGTCTACCATTTCCAAACTCAGGCTCAGATAGAACGCTACAATGCTCTTTCAGAATGGGTAGAATTAGCCTAGTTTGGGCAGAAGCCCTTTCATTTATGCTCCCTCAGAATCTTCCTTAGCTCTGGAACCTGCCATCTCCCAGACAGGAGAAGGGAGAGTAGAGATTTAGTTTTTACCTTTGGTAACTCTTCCTGATATAAGGACAGGTTGCCTTAGTGAGAAATCTTACCCTACTTACAGTGGCTATCTGAGTACATTTTCCCAATCTTCATCTCTTCTGGCTAGGCCATAGCTCGACAATGACTATTGGTGAATAATTATTCACAATAATCTCCAGAACATTTCTGGGGTTCATAGTTACCCAGTTTTCTAAAGTTCTATTTGTCTCCTTAGACCTATGCAATGAAAGGCTGGGGATAAGTTACTAAGGGCATCTAAGCCCTTGAAGAAAATTCAAAGTCTCAGCCTTTTCATTTGCAAGTGAACTAATATCTAACAAAGTGAAAAATTATCCACTGATAATTGAAGTGGATTTACACTCTACTAGATGCAAATATAATTTGAATGGGACTTGCCCTTAGATATCATTGCCTCTGCATTTTGCCCTTAATGACTAATACATTTTCTGGAGTCAAAAAGGGGTATACCACATCGAGACTGGTTGAAGGAACAGAAAGGAAATGATAACCATCTCCAAGTATGTAGTTTTGTCACAGGAACTTAACCACAAAAGGCAGAATGAAGAGAAATCAGTGGAAGTTGCCCCCCCCCCAAAAAAAGTAAATTTAGGCTTGATGCACTGAAAAACTCTTAGCAATTAGAGCTATTAAAAGTTAACTGAGAGGGCAGCTAGGTGGCACAGTGGATAAAACATCGGCCCTGGATTCAGGAGGACCTGAGTTCAAATCCGACCTCAGACACTTGACATTTACTAGCTGTGTGACCTTGGGCAAGTCACTTAACCCTCATTGCCCCGCCCCCCCAAAAAAAAGTGAACTGAGAGTCTCTTTGTCTGTGAGACATCAGCAAGGTGGCGGCAGAAAACTTGAGAAGTGGGAGATTAGGAATGTTAGGATTGCCAGGTTATAGGAAATTTGTTCTCAATCTTTCTCTTTCTTTTACTATCTTTCAACAAACCCTTAAAAAAACCTTTAAAAAAAGTGAACTTAGGGGGCAGCTAGGTGGCACAATGGATATAGCACTGACCCTGGAGTCAGGAGGACCTAAATTCAAATCCAGCCTCAGACACTAGACACTTACTAGATGTGTAACCCTGGGCAAGTAAGTCACTTAACCCTCATTGCCCTAAAAAGTTAAAAATAAAATTTTTTTTTTAAGTTACATGACCATTTGTGGGGTATGACATATAGAAGATTCTTACTTTAGGATTATATTATTTTTATGCATGTCACAGCTTTATGTATGTTTTTTTCATTTAAGTTGGTCAATAATTCTGAGTCAGAACTCCATTTGGAAACATATAGAGGTACCTATAAAGGAGTGAAGGGGCAGAGGGAAGACAAATTTAAGTCTTGGGACACAGATCTAGTCCCTATCTCTAACAATTATAGTAAAATCCAACAATCACAGTATTACTAAAATGAAAAGGAGCAAAAACTCTTTTAAAATTATTTCCACTTAAAACATATATTTGAAATACAGCAGAAGTGTCATTACCGCCATCCGCAAAGCCAGTTGCAGTGATGATAGGTACAGCTACCATGATCAGTCCACTGCTGCTCCAGACATACTTCATCAAGAACTGTTCTATCATAATGTACCATAAACGTTTAGACAAAATGAGATTCATTTGCTCTGCTAAAGCCTTGTAACTTTTCTGCAGTTGTCTCATTTCTACCTATACAGAAAAAAGATAGGTATTTACATCGCAAGACTGAACATCCTCTCCTTTTAAACCCTCCCATTCTACTAAGCTATATATTCAAAATAAACACTTATTAACTTAGAGGTTTGCTTAGAAACCTGTATATGATTTTGTGATAAAAAATTTAAAAGTTATATTTGATAACTATATGCTGTTTGGGTCTAGCAACTAATAACTATAGGTTAAATTTGCTATAGATGGAATCCTTGTTATAAAATTACTAGCTTTGTAGGAGATGCAATGTTAAATATGAAATTCCTAACCATTAATTCCATTTGTATATTTGATAATTTGAAAGTCATGTACATAACAATGTCTTTTGAAGTGTTCCAAGCATTTTCCCCAGAAGAATAGTTAAAACAGCAAACCTTATTTTTCTTTTTACAATGAAAGTATGTTATTTGCATTTCCCAAGTGTACATTTTTACTTAAGTAGAGGCTTAAGTTTTAAGAAAATAAATTGTGGAACATAAATATTTAATGCATTTGTTAAACTAAGCACACTTTTTATTTAGAATTAAATTATTTTGACTAGATATTTAAGAAAAATGAAACTTTAGAAAATATATTCTGCAATTCCATTTGTGATTAAAAGAGTAATAGAGCACATATTGTTTATATGTCAGAGGAATCTAAACCGTTAAGGAAGTGAGACAACAGACTGTATCTTTTTCTGCAGCAGCAGCATTGAGCCATCTCACATTTCAACTATCACCTTAATTTTTGCCTTACCTTATGTCCTCTGTAAAAGGCAATTTCTTCCACGTTGGCTATAATTCGGGAGTGCACATACCGCAAATACCCCTTCCTGTGAGCTTCTTCAGCCACCAATTTGCCAAATTTGGGAGAGCATGTTTTCAATACTTTGGCAGTGGCATATACTACAAGCCCTGCCAGTAATGTAGGCCCAATAGGGCTTGCTCCTTTGGATGTAGCAGTCTGGATGAGAGTATAGGAAGTCAGCATTACATCCAAAATGGGTTTGGTCAAATTAGAATACAAGTGAGCTACAGACTGGGAGAACATCATAATATCCTCTGTAAGAGATTGATCAGGGTTTGCAAGTCTCCCATCCATATTGATCACCTTGTAGTAAGTCTGATTTGTGAAATAGGTCTCATAGGCATGGTCTACCAAACGAGTTCTGAAAGCCAGAGCAAGTTTGCACTCCAGATACCTTATGGCACTGTTCACAAAGGTTGCGGGAATTGCAATCATAAGCCATTTGATTAATTTAATGATGAAAGTTCTAGGTTTTTTTTCCACAATACTCTTCACAATTTTTCCATCTAGACCAGCCACATAGATAGAAAGAAAAGTTCTTGAGATTAAAGCCACGGAATGGAGACAGAGCCAACCTGTTTCGGTGGTCACAAGTTTGGGGAAGAGAATTTTCCGAAGCTGCAGAAGCTGTTTGAAAAAATCTGCATTCACTCCAGGAGCTTTCTTCCAAGAGTCCTCAGTGCAATGCAGTTTCCCTGGATTCTCTGCAGTCGGGCAAATTTCCTCTAGCTTCTTCTTGCTGTCGGGCTGCTTTAAACGCTTGCCAATAACGGGATAGAGGGTTTTCAGAGCATATGCTGCAGCCATCAGGCAAGCAGCCCTTTTAGCAGTCCTAGATCTGGTCCATTTCACTCGATTTGCCGCTGCGTTTAACATATGGGTCATTTTCTCAGTCGCCAAAATCCGGCTTTCCTCTCCAAAACAAAACAAAACAAAAAACCTCCGGATTTGTTTTAAATATCCATGATCTTCAGAAAACCCGAACTGATCTTCCACAAAATCAGACTTATTCCATAGTCTGCGGCATTTCCCGTTGTGACAGATGCGGCGGAGGTTAGAACCGACTACATCTACCAGGCACGATTTCTCTAAGAACTTGGAGCTCCACAAAGCAACCCACAGCGATAAACTCCTCCCCTCCAAATTCACTTATTGGTTGCAACGAGACTGGGACCTTTGTATCCGAGTAGTTTCTCTTTGAGCCTCTAAAAGGGGAGGGGAAGGAAGAATGGAATGCAGAGGAAATATATCGATTCCTCAAAAAAAAGCTGTAGAGAGAGTTAAATATCTCGGAAGGGGTCGAATAAGGGCAGCTGGTTGGGATCAAAGCCTGACCTGCCTACTGAGCATGCTCTGCATCGTCACTTGGAAACAAGTTTTAAGATAGTCGTCGTCGTCATCATCATCACTTCTCTAGATTTTAGAGGCTGTTGTAGGAAGTAGGAAGCAAACAAGGGGGGCTCTGCAAGGGATGTAATCTATGGGACAGGAAGGTTTGAACGACTAGCTGAAATAGACTGGACGTACGTGCAAGGCAGAGAACGAAAAGTGGGAGGGGCCCTTAGGAAAGTGTTGTCCCCATAGAACATACTTTCTAATCCTCAAGTGTTTGTATTGTAGGATCATTCATACTTCCTGGGACAAAGTGGGAAGATCTTATTTTTGTTGTTCAGCTGTTTTCAACTCTTCGTGACCCCGCTTTGGGATTCACCATTTCCTTCTGTAGCTCATCTGAGAAAAGGAAAATGAAGTAAATAGGGTTAAGAGACTTGCCCAAGGTCACATAGGTAGGAAGTGTGAAGCCAGCTTTGAACTCAAGATGAGTCTTCCTGACTCCCGACTGGGTGCTCTATCCACTGTACCACCAGCTGCACTGAGAAGATCTTAAAGGAGATGTAATCCGTATATAAATGGGAATGGGATCCATCATTTGCTAATTGTTTGTTACTGAAATACTATGTTGCCCTCAGGCCAGAGGTTCTATGTCAAATAACTAGGAATAAAATCTATTTTACTGACTCAACATTATTTTTACCCTATATTGTAACTCAGATAGTTGAGTAAATAACATTTTTCTCTTTGCTTGGTATGCTGAGCATGTATCTAGAAATCTGTCCAGGTCCTGGAAGAGCTGAAGTCAGCACATAGTAGGTGTACTTCAGTACTTTGTGCCTTTCTCTAAAGATTCTTGTAGTTTTGGGGTTCTTTTCGACTAAATTTTTTTAAAAATTAGAGATAGATTAACTCTCTTCTTTCTTGATCAACCATTAAAACAAAAATTTAAGAATTCCTCTAGCCAGGTTAAGACTGTTTATTTGTAAACCTGTGATATTTAATTGTACTCCATCTTGGGGACAAGGGAATCACAATACATCTGTAAGATAATATTTTTCAGTTTTCGTTCTACTTTCAAAAAAACGAAATTCTGAGAATTCTGGATTTCCTGCCTTAGCATATACTTGTATGTTATGCTGTAAATTGATAAAGATACAATAACTATGCTTTCCCACATAAGGGGAACCTTAAATTCTGTATTACAAACATTTCCTGGTATTTCAATTGATCTTTATATGGAATGATGTTGAACCCTTCACATTTTGGTTCCTCTCCTCTAGATACATAACAGCTACTTAGTCATAAAATAAAGGTTTAAAACAAAAAGCAATAGTTCATTTTACATTAATACATTTATTGCTACTAGACTTGCTCAGAATGTGATAGCAGTACACAACAGTAGCACTATGTTCCACAAGTGACCTTAGACAGAAATTGTAACTAATTCTTTATTAAAAATAAATTGGGGCAGCTAGGTGGCGCAGTGGATAGGGCACCGGCCCTGGAGTCAGGAGTACCTAAGTTCAAATCTGGCCTCAGACACTTAACACTTACTAGCTGTGTGACCCTGGGCAAGTCACTTAACCCCAATTGCCCCACTAAAAAAAATAATATAAAATAAAATAAAATAATAAATAAATAAATAAATCATTGCCAGATGATATGAGATAGAAGACAGGATTTATAGGATAAACAAAAAAAGCTAATTTAAACTTGGGCTTTGTTTTAGTGTCCAGGATGACATATAGTAATTTTACTGCATTATGCCCTTGATCACACAACATCTGGAGTGCTGATAGAGACTTGCCAGAAAGTGAGCCTTGTTTTGAACACCAATATGAAATAAATTTCACTGGGCCTTAAGGAATCAGGTATTTCACCAAAGTAAAGTCAAAATGGGCACAAGATCTAGACATACAGGGTAATACAATTAGAAAAGGAAGGAATAATTTACTTGTTAGATCTATGGAGGGGGCAGCTAGGTGGCGCAGTGGATAAAGCACCGGCCCTGGATTCAGGAGGACCTGAGTTCAAATGTGGCCTCAGACACTTGATACTTACTAGCTGTGTGACTCTGGGCAAGTCACTTAACCCCCATCAATGGAAAGGGGAAGAATTTATGACCAAAGATGAGATAGAGAACATTACAAAATACAGCGTGGATCATTTTGACTACATTAAATTAAAAAGGTTTTGCACAAACAAAACTAATGCAAACAAGATTAGAAGGAAAGCAAAAAGATGGGAAACAATTTTTACAGACAATGTTTCTGATAAAGGCCTTATATCTAAAAATATATAGAAAACTGAATCAAATATATAACAATATAGCCATTCCTCAATTGAGAAACGGTCAAAGGATATGAACAGGTACTTTTCAGATGAAGAAATCAAAGATACTACAGCCATATGAAAAAATGTTCTCAATCACTACTGATTAGAGAAATGCAAATTAAAACTACTCTGAGGTACCACCTCACACCAATCCAATTGGCTAATATGACAAAAAAAAAAGGGGGAAATTATAAATGTTGGCAAAGATATGGGAAAACTAGAACACTAATGCACTGCTGGTGGAGCTGTGAACTGATCCAACCATTCTGGAGAGCAATTTGAAACCATGCCCAAAAGGCTATAAAACTGTGCATACCCTTTGACCAGCAATACCACTACTAGGTCTATATCCCAAAGAGATCATACAAAAGGGAAAAGCAGGCCCCTCCATTGCTCTGTCTGTTGCAGGCAGTGGACACGGGGATACAAGGAGGGGACCCCAAGAATGAAACCCTGACACCAGGCCAGTTATTCCCCCTTCCCATCCCCACCCCCACTCTCCCTGCTTTCTCTGCCAGTCAATCACTTTTCCGAGATGGCTCTGCCCTGACCTGGCACGCCAGCAAGCAAACTACCTGCGGATGGCCAGAGCTAGAGACAGCTGACCGGTGGGGTGGGGACCCCTCACCCTCCCCCCTCCAAAGCCTCCCACCCCCTCACCCCCGACTTTTCGCCTCAAGAACTCAGATGATTTTTGTGTGCTGGATCTCTTTAACGCCAAAATGTGCATATTCTTAGTGGCTTCATCCTCAACATGCTCAAACAAGCCCAGATGAAAATGCATGTCATTTCTTGCTTTTAATCTGACTTTAAGGGGGATTTAAAAAGTTTTTTAAAAACCCCATAGTCAACCCACACTAGCTTTGTGAATCAGAAGGAGCACTTTACACGCCTGGTTGGAGAGGAGGACCTTTGATCACGCCTCTCAGGTTCCCCACAACCATACTGACTGCTACAAAAAACTGTCCAAGCATGTATGTATGTATGTATATATATATATGTGTGTGTGTGTGTGTGTGTATGTATATGTATATATGTTATATATGTGTATGTGTATATATGTATATATGCGAATATATATACACACACATAATATATATACTATATATATGTTTAAAAAAGGGAAAAGAACCCACATGTACAAAAATATTTATAGCTGTTCTTTTTATGGTAGCAAAGAATTGGAAATTGAGGGGATGCCCATCAGTTGGGGAATGGCTAAACAAGTTGTGCTGTAAGAATGATAAGCAGATGGATTTCAGAAAAACCTGGAAAGACTTACATGAATGGATGCTGAGTGAAATGAGCAGAACCAAAAGAACATTGTACACAGTATCAATAACATTTTGTGATTATCAACTGTGATAGATAACTCTTCTTAGCAATGCAATGATCCAAGAAAATGCCAAAAGACTTATGGTGTGCTCTCCACATTCAGAAAAAAACTATAGAGTCTGCGTACAGATCAAAGCATACTATTTTCACTTTTGTTGTTACTTTTTTGTTATTGTTCTTGTTTATTCTTTCTTGTGTTTTTTCCCTTTTGTTCTGATTCTTCTCTTACAACATGACTAATGTGGAAATATGTTTAACATGATTGTAATGTATAACCTATATCAAATTGCTTGCTGTCCTTGGGAGGGGAAGGAGAAGGAGGGTGGGAGAAAAATCTGGAACTCAAAAAAAATCTTTACATGTAATTGGAAAAATTATCAAAATAAATAAATGAGGAAAAAAGGAATCAGGTTGGTGGTTTGTAACTAGAAGGACTGATGCTTGTTTTGTTTGCATGTGTTTGATTGTGTGCATTGAGAAGTACAAGTTTAATTGGTGTTTCTATCACACTAGTTAGTATATATAACAGTAAATTGGTTTTAAGTATGAACAATTCATTACAGCAATCTTCTGCCTTTTGGATTTCTGAGGCACTGGAGGAGGGGGCGGATATAGAATATAATTCTATTGCAAACTGGTGGGTCAATTTGTGCAGATGTGCTGTAAGAACATGGTATGCTGTGGAATGTTAAATGAGGATATTAAGGGCTAGCAGGTTAATTTCTCTACTATTAGTTTATTGAATTGTGTTATTTGTATTCTTAGTGTCCTAGGCTATGAAGATACCTGAAATTGTTTCTCTTTTGTGCATAATTCCTATTTTATAGAGGTTGGAGAAGTCATTAGATCACAATAAATGTTTAGTCTGCCATCTTGTTGGTTGTGTGACCCAGATTAAAAAAAATTTTTTTTTATTGATAGCTTCTATTTTCTACATTATCGCAGTTGTGTAAAGTATCTGTCTCCCTCCCCTTCTCAGAAAGCAATCCCATATAACAAATAGTATTGTTTAGGGAGGAAAAAAAGTCAGCACAACTAATTAATTCAAAGGAAAGCCACAAAAACACATGTATTATTAGTGATTTGAAGCAATCTTTCATGTAGTCATTAATACTTTGCAATTCTTCTTTTGGGAACTTTTTTGGCTGTTCTGCTCTTCTTAGAGAGAGGGTACTAGATTATCTGAAGACACAAGGACCTTTAGGCCTAGGTGATTCTACACTATGTAAGAAATGACAAAGAGGGGCAGCTAGGTGGCGCAGTGGATAAAGCACCGGCCCTGGATTCAGGAGGACCTGAGTTCAAATCTGGCCTCAGACACTTGACACTTACTAGCTGTGTGACCCTGGGCAAGTCACTTAACCCTCATTGCCCTGCCCCCCCAAAAAAAGAAATGACAAAGAGTTAGAGAGGATCAGACAGAAATATTCCCCCAAACAGTCTTTTTTTTTTTTAAATCAGGTAAGTCTTCCTGGAGATTAGATGCAAAAAACTAATAACCTGCATAGCCTTTCTCCTTCCTATGGTGTACTTAAACTACAGTCCTGGAAGATCTAAAGCAAGCTGACCAGGATACCCCAGGTGGGAAATCTAATGTTTATTTCTTCTTAAAATATGGTAGATAGAGGACTTCCAGGATAAAAGTTGCAGAGTAAGCAGGAAATTGCCTTAACTCTCCCATATTTACCTCTAAACAACCCCCCAAAATAGTGCCCCAAAATGAATCCTAGAACAGCAAAACCAGCAAAAAGACAGGATGAAACAATCTTCTAGCCCAAGAAACTTTGAAGGTCAGCAGTAAAGGTCTGTCTCACTTAGGTAAAGAGGGAATGAGGACAGGACAGGACAGGAAGCCAAAAGCAAGCCCCTCCTCTGCAAATCAGATCCTGAGTCCCAGTGTAATGAAGCAGGCAAACACCAATACCAGGACTCTAAACATGCTTCAACATAGCCAGTCAAATGGGCAGACACCAACTCCAGGACCTGGTCACATATCTCAGCACACCTGGACCCTGCAGCTGCCCAAGGAACTGAGCAGACACCGGCACTGGAACTCTCCATGTAACCCAGCATAGCCAGGCTTACAAGTAGATGCCAGCAATGGGATCTGCCACAGGCCTCAGCAGAACCCTGGGGAAAACAGGCAGATGCGGGCACTGCACCCAGGATTCCCCATGGACCTCAGCACAGTGGCAGATATCAACACTGGGACTCAGGTTCAGCACCAAGTAAGCTGCCAGAACCCCTGTGGCCTCCAACAGCACCAGCCACCCTGCGCCACCCCTCCCCTCCCCCCTCCCAGCACAGCACCAGACGTGAGAGTCCCCTGTGGGCCTTAGGGCAACAACAGTGCAGCACCAGGTAAACAACCATGGCCTACAGCCTATGGCACAAGAAGCTTGGAACAGTGGTCCTTGCCCCCCAGGAGCAGAGCTCGAATATTAAAGTAAGGAAAAAGACTGGAAAAAATTTAAAAAAACAACAACAAAAAAAGAATCTGACATTAGAAAGTTATTATCGTGACAAGAAAGATCAAGACACAAACTCAGAAGAGGACAACAGTGTCAAAACACCTATGGGCAATGCCCCAAAGAAAAATGGGAATTGGTCTCAAGCCCAGAGAGAACTAATGGAAGCACTCAAAAAGGAGTTAAAAATCGAATAAGAGGGGTGGAAAAATTTTTTGAAAAAAAAAAATGAGAATGATACAAGAGAACTATGAAAAAAGAGTCAACAACATGGAAAAATAAAACTTCCTAAAAAAGTAGAATTGGCCAAATGGAAAAGGAGGTACAAAAGCTAAGGAAAATAATGCCTTAAAAACTGGAACTGGGCAAGTGGAAGCTAATGACTCTATGAGACATCAAGAATCAATGAAACAAAATCAAAAGAATGAAAAAATGGAAGAAAATGGAAAATACCTCAATGGAAAAGCAAGTGACCTGGAAAATAGATAATGTAAGAAAAAAGATAATGTAAGAATCATTGAACTACCTGAAAGTCATGATCAAAAGGAGGTCCTGGACATCATACTCCAAGAAATTATCAAAGAAAACTGCCCTGGTATCCAGGAACTGGAGGGCAAAACAGATATTGAAAGAATATATTAATCACCTCCAGAAAGCGATCCCCAAATGAAAACTTCAAGGAACATTATAGCCAAATTTCAGTACTATCAGGGCAAGGAAAAATTATTGCAAGCAGCCAGAAAGAAATAAAAATTCAAATATCAGGGAGCCATAGTCAGGATTACAGAGGACTCAGCAGCTTCAACCTTAAAGGATTAGAGGTCTTAGAATATTCCAGAAGGAAAAGGAACTAGGACTACAACCAAGAATCAATGGTCATCCAATGAAATAGAAAGATTTCAAGCTTTCATAAAGGAAAGACCAAAACTAAACAAACAAACAAAATTTATTTTCAATATCAAGATTCAATAGAAGCATAAAAAGATAAAAAAGAAAGAAAAGGGGGCAGCTAGGTGGCACAGTGGATAAAGCACCGGCACTGGATTCAGGAGGACCTGAGTTCAAATCCAGCCTAAGACACTTCACGTGTATTAACTGTGTAACCCTGGGCAAGTCACTTAACCCTCATTGCCCCCCCCCCAAAAAAAGGAAAGAGAAAACATAAGGGATTCAATAGGACTAAACTTGTAATTCTTAAGAATTCTACCACTAATAATACAGCTAGAAAGAATATACATAGTGTGGTAAAAAACATAAGTTTTTTACTGAATCATTTGAGAGTTGAACGCATACTACTGAAGCAGCTTTTGAAGGACCACCCTTTTGGGGAGGAGACTGTGACAAACAGCCGTGCTCCTGCTGCTGCCCGGAGAGCGTGGCCAAGCACTCGATACTTCCAGGGACACCAACTTAAAAGTGAGAGTGAGAACGGAAGCTGGCTCGGTCTTGCACACTCTGGCTTGACGGCCTGCGTTTTGGTGATCAGCTCTGGTTCTTGGCCTGGCAGGCAGTTTTGGGATTCGGTGAGTTTTATAAAAGAATATAGACTAATCTTAGATCTAAGATTATTCATTTGTATTTCTACTTTCCTATTTCCCTAATCAGTATCACCTGTTTTTTGTCTAAACAATAAAAGCTAATCCCTCTCTGATTAAAGCTCAGAGGCTTCTTTTTCTTACTGGTCTGAGAGATATATAAGGGAAAAGTTCAAATGGGAGTTTAATGCTCTTATATCCAATTTTAAATCTCACAATAGACAGAGGGCACAAGTATAAGGTAGATTTGAGGGATGAGAAAGAGGAGTACACTGGGTGCAGAAGGAAGAGAGAAATAGAATGGGGTAAATTATTTCACATGAAGAAGCATTAAAGACCCATTATAGTGCAGGGGAAGATAGGACGGTGGGCAGTAGACATCACTTGAATCTTACTCTCTTCAGAATTGAGTCAAAGACAGAATGATATACACAATCAGTTGAATACAGAAATCTGGCTTATCCAACAGGGAAGTAGGAGAGAAGGACATTAAGTAAGAGGGAGGGAGGATGACAGAAGGGAAGGCACATCCAGGGATGAAGTAGAAAGAAGCAAAACCCTCGTGAAGAGGGAAAGGGTAAAAGGAAAGGGAGGACAAAAAGGAGGAAAAATTGGATGGAGGAAAATGCACAGTATTCATAACTGTGAATGTGAATGGGACGAACTTTCTCATAAAATGAAAATGAATAACAGAGTGGATCAAAAATCAGAATCCTACAATATGGTATTTACAAAAAAACACACTTGAAGAGAGATACACTAGAGAAGAATCTATTATTCTTGAGCTGAAGTTAAAAAGCAAAGGCAGGGTGGCAATGATGATTTCAGACAAAGCAAAATCAAAAACAGATCTAATTAAAAGAGATAAGGAAGGAAGATACATCTTGCTAAAAGGAACAAGAGACAATGAAATAATATCAATACTAAACATATATGCACCAAGAATCCAGATTCTTTTTTTTTTTTTCTGGGTGAGGCAATTGGGGTTAAGTGACTTGCCCAGGGTCACACAGCTAGTAAGTTTCAAGTGTCTGAGACCAGATTTGAACTCAGGTCCTCCTGAATCCAAGGCCAGAGCTTTATCCAATGTGCCACCTAGCTGCCCTGCATCCAAATACTTAAAGGAGAAGTTAAATGAATTATAGGAAGAAATAGACAGCAAAACTACCAAATTTTATGGGATGCAGCCAAAGCAGTATTTACGGGAATTTATTTCTCTAAATTCTTACATCATCAAAATATAGAGCTTACCAAGATTCTCAACAATGACTGCAACTAAATAAACTAGAAAAAGAACAAATTTTTTAAATTTCTATTTGACCACCAAATAAGAAAACTTGAAAACCAAGGTGAAATTAATAAAATTGAAAACAAGAAAACTATTGAGTTAATAAATAAAACCAAGAGCTGGTTTTATGAAAAAAGAAAACAGTAAGACAGAGGAGCCATTGGCTAATTTGATTTAAAAAAAAAAGAAAGAAGAAAACAAAATATTCAATATCAAAAATGAAAAGGGTGAAATCACCACCAATGAAGAAGAAATTAAAGCAATTGGTAGGAAATATTTTGCCCAATTATATGCCATCTGACAATCTGAGCAAAATCAATGAATATTTACAAAAATACAAATTATACCGATTAACAGATGAGGAAAGAGAATGCCTAAATAACCCTATCTTGGAAAAAGAGATTGAACAAGGCATTAATGAACTCCTTAAGAAAAAAAAACCCAGGGCCAGATGTATTCACAAGTGAATTCTACCAAACATTTAAAGAACAATTAATCCCAATACTATTTGGAAAAAACAAGCAAAGAAGGAGTCCTACCAAATTCCTTTTATGACACAAATATGGTTCTGATACCTAAACCAGGATAAGCTAAAACTGAGGAAGAAAACAATAGGACAATTTCTCTAATGAATATTGATGGAAAATTTTAAATAAAATACTAGCAAGGATCACACACTATGACCAAGGAGATCTATACCAGAATGCAGGGTTGGTTCAATATTAGGAAAACTATCAACATACCTGACTATATCAGTAACAAAACAATAGAAATCATATGATTATTTCAATAGATACTGAAAAATCTCTGACAAAATACAGCACCCACCCACCCATTCTTACTGGGGGCAGCTAGGTGGCACAGTGGATAAAGCACCAGCCCTGAATTCAGGAAGACCTGAGTTCAAATATGACCTCAAATACTTGACACTAGCTGTGTGGCCCAGGGCAAGTCACTTAACCCCCACTGCCCCAGGAAAAAAAAATGATAGGCAGTATCCATCTAAAACCATCAGCAATCATTATCTGAGTGGGGGTCAAATTTAATATATGGAGAGTTAATTGGGTGACTCGCTGAAATATTGGGGTCCCAGAAATAATGAGGGACCTCTAGGTTTAAAGCTCCCTTTCCTCCGAACTGCCCTTTTAGATATTTCTCCTAGGCCAATAAGAAAGGAGCCTTGCAGCTTCTTTTCCACAAAAGGATCAGATTTTATTACTTGGAAATTAATTAAACAACAAAGGTGAAATTAATAAAAATCAAAGATAAGGAAGTAGGGAAAAAGAAATACAGATAAATTCTCCTAGCTCTAACCTAAGTCTATACAATCCCCAGCTCGTTTTCAATTAAGTTAATTCACCTGGGAAGTCTGCTAGTTGCTTGTGCCACTGGGAAGGCAGAGGAGAGAGAAGAGCAGCCCACGTTCTGGAAGCGACTCAGCCTCCCCTCAGCAAGCATTCAATCTTCCTCCCCCAAAAGGGGAGGTCCTTCAAAAACTGCCTATGGAGAGGTTTCTCCTTCTGACCTCAGTTGCATACGTAACTTCAGGGTGGGCCAGGTGTGGCCCCTCCCAAATGAGTCAGTTAAACTCCAATAATTTTACCACATTCCCCCCTTTGTTTCTTCGAGAAGCACATGTGGTTTGCTCGATGAAACAGTCAAAAATAACAGAATATAATACCCTATGCTAACAAACAATATGTTAATAACAATATAGAAAAGGGAGAAAGGGGAAATTTTGTCCAGAGGGGCGGTCCCTCATGAACCAGCGCTTTGACACTGGCCTGCAGAGGGAGGGCCTCTACAGAGAGTACATGTTACAAATGGCATATATAATAATAGAAGGGAAAAAGAAAAACAACAAAACAAAACTGTTCATTTAAAGTCTTTGAGATCTTGTCTTCTTGGAGTGGCCATCAGGAAAAACTGGATTCTGGTCTGGACTCTGGTTGTCTCTGGACCCACTTCTTAGCTGTTGAACTGCTGGATTTTTACTAATCTTTAGCATAGCATTGCCAATGATCAAATTAAACAGTGATAGTTCTTCAAAATATAACTCATACTCAAACTATATATATATATATATATATATATATATATATATATATATATATAATATTACATTCCCCTCCTTTATATAATACAGAGTTGAGGTAGTTATGCAATCTATAACACTTCTTACCACCATGTGTGTGGATCAAGGCCAAATTTAGTAATGTGTCCATGATGACATCTGAAAATGTTATGGAAAGGTTACCATACCAAATCTCATGATTCCGAGACATCCAGCAATTGTACTAGGCCACAGGTGGATGGATTCTGACCATGCCATCAGACTGAGTGAAAGAAAAAGAAAACAAGTTAAGTTAAATTAGGTGCATGTGTTGGAGCTTCCATGACACCAAGCTATTTTATGAGGGAGAGAGGAAGAAACTGGACTATATCCAGCAATTGTGGTCTACATAGTCGCCATCATAAGCAAACTATGGACTTATGTGTACCCGTCTCTCCTCCTGTTGTACATATATTCTCTCCAGGGCCTGCATCAAGCTCATCATTAGTCTCTGAAATGATGTTTCCATAATTCATAAATCTCATATTAATTTCACCAAAGACAATATGATGGTAAAAATGCATGCTATGCTGCATAACTGAGGATATACTTGTAATATATACAATAATTCCAAACCATACCCAGAGTATAAACAGTCACAATGACATATAAATGATAAATGAATGTAAATGGCTGATAATATTAGACATTATTACATAGTCTTCTTTGAGCAAGTAAATACATCATCTTATACATGAATTCTCTATCTAGTATGACAATAACAGATACTTAAAGTGATAATCAATTTATCAAAAAGAAATAAAACTTCAATCAACAAAACTCAATATTCAATATGTTCATTGATAAATCAAGCAATAGGTTTCAATAACCCTTTTGTAACATAATCCCATAAACAAACTCATCAAACCCATGGTTCTCTTAAAAAAAATTGTGATAGCTTCGGAGGCCTAATGTCCCCAAGCATATACTTAAAATGTCTTTGAAAATCCACTTAGTTTGCAAAATTGAGTTTAAAAAAATCAAATGAAAGAAAAGTGAAAAACAAAACAAAAACAAAAACAAAAAAGCAAAAGGTCTGCTAAGCACTCTTTTGTGTTCTTGAGGAAACTTAAGTATGTGGTGAATTCCAGGTCTTTTCAGTGCCTTTCAAAAAAAACAACAAAAAAAGATGGTTTTAAGGAAGTAGGGTTAAGTGGGGGAAGGGAAAGGGTGGGGGAGGTTGAGGTAGGCCAGAAAACAAGGCCATGTGCTTCAGTGGTTTACCTGTAGAAGGAAAAGCTTGTTAAAGGTAAATTATTATACTGCTAGAGTTTGGGGTATACCACATTGTTTTAACTGGTTCCCCAATTCTCTGCACGCCAAAGTGGCAGGGGTTTCCGAATTGTCATTGATTTCTCTAATGCTGTCATAATGTTCTCTATGGTAGAAAATGTGGAGTGCTTCAGCATTGACTTTGTCTGTACCACGAATTTGCCATAGGGGTTTATTCAAGTGGTGAATGATTACATTCAGCTGGTTATGTTTTGCAAAGGCATGTACTGGCTTTTTTGAAATTAGCAACATATTCTTCAAAGGGAGTGTTATCCTCTCTAAAAAACTCAAAGTCATTTTGATGATTGAGCATATAATTAGCAGTTTCTTGTCTGTGTCTGAGATTATTTCTAGAGTGACCTTCTAATTGATCTCCCAGGACCCTAAAAAGGCAATTTCCATCTCCCAATACCTTACAAAGACTGAGTCCCAGAGCATGTAACTGATTCGTAGGATTATCAAATAGGAACTGTCTATTGCCCCTAGGCTCTGTTAGGGTTCTTTGTTCTTTAACAGCTGCTATTGTTAGGGTTTTTTGCTCT
The DNA here is from genome assembly GCF_019393635.1 of Dromiciops gliroides. Taxonomy (NCBI): domain Eukaryota; kingdom Metazoa; phylum Chordata; class Mammalia; order Microbiotheria; family Microbiotheriidae; genus Dromiciops; species Dromiciops gliroides. The sequence goes on along the minus strand of NC_057865.1, from coordinate 207,001,121 downwards.
TTAGCATCTGCTTGAGTTTTATGAAATTTCTTTACCTATAAATGGTGCAGGCTTTACATGGGAACAATGAATCCAAGATTCTTTTTCTCCAATTTTAATAGCAGTAGGAGTTGTCAATAATACCTGAAAAGGTCCCTCCTAAGCAGGCTGGGTCCCACTGGATCGTTGAAAGTTCTTAATATATACATTGTCTCCAGGACTTAAATTATGCAAGGAAAAATCTAAAGGACCAGCTTGTACAGCAACTCTTGCCTCATGGAGTTCACATAGCCTAGTTTGTAATTCCTGTATATAGGAGGCAACAGAAGTATCACCTCCCACCAATGATGTATAAACTGGGGAAAAAGTTTTAGTTTGGATAGGAGGGTGACCAAAAAAGCATCTCATAAGGAGATATATGAAGTTCTCCTTTTGGTCTACTGTGTAGATAGAATAATGCCAAGGGTAGAACATCAGGCCATTTCAAATGGGTTTCAGTACATAATTTGCCAATCATACTCTTAAGCTCTTTATTCATATGTTCAAATTGGCCTGAACTTTGTGGGTGGTAGGGTGTATGGAATTTTGGAGTTACTACCAAGAAAGAGTAGATTTGGGATAAAACCAAATCAGTAAAATGTGTGCCTTTGTCAGAATCAATGCAGGCTGGTGGGCCAAAGTGAGGAACTATCTCTTTAAGGAGAGTCTTGGCAACAAAGGCAGCTGTGGCTGGGGGCTAGGAAATGCCTCCACCCACCAAGTGAGTTGATCAGTTATAATAAGGCAAAATTTATAATGTCCTGCCTTTGGCATTGGGATATAGTCAATTTGCAAGTGCTCAAAGGGTGTATATGCTAGAGGACGTCCTCCATAAGCTTTGGCCTGGAAAGCATGTTGATTGTAAGATTGACATGTGGAGCAGCCTGAGCAGATCTGAGATGCTTTGGGGACTATGGTGTGTCTTGGTATAACATAAGAGTTTATTGCCCTAAGATCTTATACAAAACAATAAACATGTTTACCATCTGGCCCAGGCTTGGGTTTTTTAACTGTTAAAATGGGAGTATTGCATGGAGAATAATGGCATGGAACAATAATACCCTGACTTTTCAGAGCCTCAATTATAGGGGTGATTCCTTCTATAGCTTCTTTAGACAATGGATACTGTGGAATAGATGGGGGTGATCCCCCTTTAACTTTAAAGGTAACAGGCATGGCAGATTTAAGGAGCCCCACTTCAGTAGAGGATGAGGCCCATAAGGACTCAGGAATGTCAGGGGGGATTTTGGATGTATCCCCTACTGTTCCTTGAGTATCTGTAATCAAAATTGGTAATAAATGAACAGTATCCTCCAGCAATTGTAAGGAGACAACCCCATCTGGAACACAAGATATGGTTGCTCTAAGCTTGCAAAGGAGATCACGACCTAATAAATTTACAGGGGCATCAGGCATAGGTAAGAATGAATGTTCCACTGTTAAAGGCCCCATAGATACCATATGATGAGTTAATCTTGCCACTCTTTGAGCTTTTCCTGAAACTCCTACCACATTCAAAGATCCTACAGCTTTACATCCATGGTCTGGTTTACTAACTAATACTGATTTAGAGGCTCTTGTATCTAACAGATAATCATAATATGTGTCCCCAACTTTGAGGGTCACATGAGGTTCATTACTCTGGAGAGGTGAATGGATTGGTATTAAGGGGGTTATAAAATCAGGGTCTTGGAATATGTGGCTTTCTGTGTCTATTTTCCATCCTTCCCCTTCGTCTCGTCAATCCTGTGACCCTCTCTGATGGAGTCCTTGGTAACTCTGATTCTGGTTCTGTCTTTCTGTACCTCTCTGAAAAGATTTATATCCATTTTGATTCTGCCTGTAATAAGGCCTATAATTACCTTGGTTGGTTCCTTTCTGATAAAAGTTTCCATAATTATTCTGATTTCCCCTGAAAAAGTTTTCAAGGCTTTCAGTCAGAGTTTGATTAAGTTCATGTTTTCTGGTTCTACATTCTCTCAACAGGGGTCCTTGTTTATCACAATAACCACACACCTTAATGTCTTTGTGTTGGCCCTTAGATGCCTGACCAGAAAGCGCTGGTGCCAGAATGCTCTGTTTAGGCTTATTTTCCTCACGTGACTCAAAGACATAGGTGGCAACTTCCTTAAGCCTATCAATAATCATAGTTCTCCAGTCTGGACATTGTGTCAGAAAATATTTGCAGATTTCTGGCAACGAATTGTAAATGAATGTGTTAAGCACAACATGGGAATCTTTTAAATCTAGTGGGTCCAGCCTGGTGTATTGCCTAGCAGCTTCACAAAGTCTATCATAAAACCTATTGGGTTGTTCATTAGGCTCCTGATCTAAGTGTAAGAATTTCTGCCAGTTTTCAGATTTTCTAGAGCAAGATTCCATTCCCTTCAGAAGTATTTCTCTAGCGTCTTTTAGTTCTTGGAATTGTAGGTCATCATTATATCATTATTCCACTTTGGGTCACAGAGAGGCCATGCTGTAATAGCCTGTCCTTTTGCTACCAGGGCATTTCCTGCTGAGATAATATCTTTAATCTCACTTGGGGATAGTAAAGTTTCCATAAGACAAGTAACATCATCCCAAGTGGGTTGATATGTATTAAATATAGTCCTTAACTGTGAGATTACAGACTTTGGATTTTGTTCAAAACTAGGGATGATTTTTTCCCATGCACTCAAGTCATTTGTTCTAAAGGGACTGTATTTTCTAACCTGTATTGCTGCTCCCTTATTGGTATGTTCTATAGCCTCCTGCAGGGGGAGCAGTTTTTGCTGATCTGATTATAAAGATTGGTCATCTCCAGCAGAGGGAGCTGTCCTAGCATCTCTCTCACCATGTGGTCTAAGATGGTAACATCCTTTTTTCTCTTTCCACATTATTATGAAAAAATGCCACATCACAATATTGCTAATAAAGAGGATTAAAATTATAATCACTAGAGCTATGATCATATTTTCACAGTAAAATTCAAATTTAGCTATAATACTCTCAATAACATTAAACATAATGCCCAGTGAGGGGGACAGTCTCTCCCACTCCATTATGCCAAAGGTTTTGTCCTACATAGATAAGGGAAAAGCCTGTAAGACAATGACAAAAGACTGAGTAGGCCATCTGATTAAATCTGGACATTAAGTAGTCCCAAAATGATCCAATGAGGAAAAGCACGAGGAAGAAAAAATACTCAAACATGTTGCCCTTTAAAATGGACTGGCTTTTCTCCTGAAGCAAGGCTTTTAGAGGTGTTTAAAGCAAGAGAGATTAGTTAAATGAGGGAAGGCAGTGGGGGAGGGTTAAGACAAAGTCCACCAGATTAGCTGGCTCATGTCCAAGCTAGAGGTGGGTAGGTGGGTTCATAAGCTCCTGGCTTGGCTCACCAAACTGTGGGGGTAAAACTTAATATAGGGAGAGTTAATTGGGTGACTTGCAAAAATATTGGGGTCCTGGAAATAATGAGGGATCTCTGGGTTCAAAGCTCCCTTTCCTCCGAACTGCCCTTTTAGATATTTCTCCAAGGCCAATAAGAAAGGAGCCTTACATCTGTAATAGAGATAAGCTAGAAACCTTCCCCAAAATATAAGGGGTGAAAAGGAAGGAGGGCCAATATCTATCCCCACTATTATCCAATACTGTACCACAAAAATCTCAACTATAGTAATAAGAGAAGAAAAAAAATTGAAGGAATTAGAATAGGCAATGAGGAAATAAAACCATCACTCTTTGCAGATGATATGATGGTGTATTTAGAGAATACTAGAGAATCAACTAAAAACTACTTGAAATAATTAACAACTTTAACAAAGTTGCAGGATATAAAAAACCTATATAAAACATCAGTATTTCTATATATTACCAACAAAGTCGAGCTGTATAATAATATAAATAAATGTAAACAATATAAAATACTTGGGATTCTACTAGCTAAGACAAACCTAGGAACACAATTACAAAACATTTCACACAAATAAAGTCAAATCTAAACAACTGGAAAAATATCAATTGTTTATGGGTAGGCAGAGCCAATGTAATAAAAATAATAATTCGACTTAAACTAATTTGCTTATTCACTGCCATACCAATCAAACTACCAAAAATATTTTATAGAACTAGAAAACATCATAACAAAATTCATCTAGAAGAACAAAAAGTCAAGAATATCAAAGGAATTAATGGAAAAAAGTGCAAAGGAAGGTGGCCTAGAAATACCAGATCTCAAACCATATTATGAAGTGGTAATCATCAAAACTTTCTGTACTGGCTAAGAAATAAAGTGGTGAATCAGTGGAATACATTAGGTACACAAAACAAAGTAGTAAATGACCATTGTTGTTACATAGTGTTAGATAAACCCAAAGATCCCAGTCTCTGGGATAAAAGCTCATTATTTGACAAAAAACTGCTAGGAAAACTGGAAAATAATATGGCACAAACTAGGTATAGACCAACATCTTACACCATATACCAAGATGAGGTCAAAATAGGTACATGATTCAGACATAAAAGGTGATACCATAAGCAAATTAGAAGAGCAAGGAACAGTCTACCTGTCAGATCTATGGAAAAGGAAAAAATGTATGAACAAACAAGAGATAGAGCAATTTCAAAATGTAAAACAGATTATTTTGATTATATTAAACTTAAAAGGTTTTGCACAAACAAAACCATTACAATCAAGATTAGAAAGAAAGCAGAAATATGGGAAATAATTTTTTCAGCAAGTGTCCTTGATAAAGACCTCATTTCTCAAATTTATAGAGAACTAAATCAAATTTATAAGAATACAAGCCATTCCCTAATTGATAACTGGTCAAAGGATGTGAAGATGAAGAAATTAAAGCTATCTATAGACATGAAAAAATGCTCCAACTCATTAGAGAAATGCAAATTAAAACAACACTGAGGTACCACCTCACACCCAGTTCAGATTGGCTTATATGACACAAAAAGGGAAATGATAAATGTTGAAGAGGATGTGGGAAAATTGGGATATTAATGCACTGTTGGTAGAGTTGTGAACTGTTTCAACCATTCTGTAGAGCAATTTGGAACAATGACCAAAGGACAACCAAACTGCATACTCTTTGATCCAGCAATACCACTACTAGGCCTATAACCCAAAGAGATCATAAAAAAGGGAAAAGAATTTACATGTGCAAAAATATTTATATCAGCTCTTCTTGTAGTGGTAAAATACTGGAAATTGAGAACATAGCCATCGATTGGGGAATGGTCGAACAAGTTGTGGTATATGAATGTAATGGAATACTGTTGTTTAATAAGAAATGATGACTAGGCAGATTTCAGAAAAAATCAGAAAGACCTGTATGAACTGATAAAAAATGAAATGCACAGAACCAGGAGCACACTGCACACAGTAGCAGCAACATTGTGTGATGACCAGCTATGACAGACTTAGCTCTTCTCAGCAATATGATGATCTAAGACAATTACAAAGCATTCATGATGGAAAATGCTATCCATATCCAGATAAAGAACACTTACTTGGGGGCAGCTAGATGGCATAGTGGATAGAGCACTGGCCCTGGATTCAGGAGGACCTGAGTTCAAATCCAACCTCACTCAACACTTAACACTTATTAGCTTGTGTGACCCTCGGCAAGTCACTTAACTCCAATTGCCTCATCTAAAAAAAAAAAAGAACTTACTTTATTTTTTCAGGGTTTTTTTTTCCTTTTGGCCTGTTTCTTCTTCTTCAACCATGACTAATGTGGAAATATGTTTTACATGATTGCACATATATAACCTATATCAAATTGCTTACCATTTTAGGAAGAAGTGAGGGAAAAAAATTTGGAACTCAACGATTTTGTAAAAATGAATAACAAAGGGGCAGCTAGATGGTACAGTGGATAAAGCACTGGCCCTGGATTCAGGAGTACTTGAGTTCAAATCCAACCTCAGACACTTGACACTTACTAGCTGTGTGACCCTGGGCAAGTCACTTAACCCTCATTGCCCTGCAAAAAAACCCAAAAAAACCCAAACAAAATGAGTAACAAAAATTGTCTTTAGTATAATTGGAAAAAAATGAAAATACTATTTTTTTAAAAACCCATGGTGAAGTGAATGTCCATTCTGTGCCTGGAGTTCTCACCTACTCTATTCCCCCCAAATTTGAGTGATTCCTGTCTACTTTCTGACACTGGACTTGATGTTAGGTCTGGGTTCTGTCACAGTTCTGGAAGTCTGGGCCAGTCTTTTTGCTCTTTTCTTGGAGTGATGTGTTATTCTAGGATTCAGAGACCTTTCTCAGTAAACTGAGGACCCCCCTACCAGGGAATGCCATTACTCTACACAGATCCTCACCCTGGATTTATGACTAAGGACTGAGTGTTGGGTAACAAAATTGGCATTTGGCGCCTATGTTCCTGTGCTTTAGTATGAATCTGGAAATGCCTCAGTGTGAGTCTGAACCTCCTCTTGGTCTGATGGACAGTTTCTCCCTGGGCACTGGAATACTCAGTGTGCTACATGTTCCTGCCCCAACCTAGTATGTGGTATCAACAGACCTCTATCTCTTCCTACTCCAACCTGGGCCAAAGGACTCATAACTTTTTCAGATTTTTCCCATCGGGATTCAGTTGAATGTATTTTCTAGTTCTCTTTGGAAGAGTTTTGTGGATAGGGCTTCCTTCTTGGCCATCTTGGCTAGACTCCCTTCAGTGATTCTATATTTTTTTTTCTCCTTGATCTTGTTTTGATTTGATATGCTTTTGAGTTTCTTCTATTTTTTAGTCCTTTGACTTGGTTTAATATTTCTTATTTTCTTATGGAATCATTGGCTTTTATTTAGTTCATTTTAATTTTCAGGGAGTGTGTTGTTTAGGCAAGGTTTTGTACCTCTTCTATCAAGCTGTTAATTTCCTTTTCCATTTTTTCCCTCAAGTGCTCTCATTTCATTTATAAAAATATTTTCACAATTTTTTTTTTAGTGAGGCAATTGGGGTTAAGTGACTTGCCCAGGGTCACACAGCTAGTAAGTGTTAAGTGTCTGAGGCCGGATTTGAACTCAGGTACTCCTGACTCCATTGCGCCACCTAGATGCCCCATATTTTCACTATTTCAGGAAGAAAAATCACCTCTTGTTTCAGCTCTTCCAGGAATTCTAAATTAAGTTTGTGCCCAGGCTGTGTTTTCCTCTGAGGCTTTGCCTGAAGATATTCGGACCCATTCTCTTCTTCTGCATTTGTGTCTTGAGCATCTTTGCTCATTATGGTGGAGTATCCATCAAAATTCTGCTCTAGCAACACCTTATACATGAAGGATTTCCTAATCCCAATAGCTTCTAGTGCCCCACATCCCCCACCCAAATTTAGCCTGTATTTCTTTTGTGTGAGGGACTTTAGTCTTTACGAGTAGCTGTGAAGGTGCCTAGGCGAGGCTAAAGCATGACCTCAAGTTAGAGGATGTTTCTTCTCCCCCTGCCCCTTTTTTCTTTTCCTGAACATTGGTTCAGTGATCCTGAGAAATGGATTTTATAGCCTTGGTGGCTAACTCATGAGTCAAGAGTTCCTGAGTTACAAATTTGGGCATCTAACCATAGTGAGAAGAATTTCTATTACATTTATACAATAGAGAAGACTATTAGCACCAGACTTATCCAGCATCTGAAAGACTTAAGAAAGCCATGCTGTTCCAATTCGTGTGAACTTCATAAGTAGTTTGAAAAGTACAGATCTGAGGTGAATGTGAACTTTCTAATCAGCAGTCCCACAAAGGGTGTTTGGTTTCTAGGGGAATGTAATAAGTGTGATAGTCTACTTGTTTATTTTTTCTGTATTTGTTAATGCACATCTGTGAGTTAAAATATTTCCATTGTGGAGGAAATATCCCAGTATCCTACACTTTTTATCCATGTTTTATAGTCAGTGCCTTTTCCAGAAGGAATCCTGTTATTTATTTACATTGCCCTGTGACTCTAGGAGGCCCCAGATATGAACCACATAGAAAAGCTAAGGAGTTTGCTTCTTGGACAGTCTCAGTGACCTGGAATATAAGTGTCTTGGAGGGGACTGTGGAACATATATAGACATTCTGCAACTGATTCCATTGTACTAATCATGTAGAGAATGGGACACTCTCTGATTGGCTGCAGAGGCCTTAGTTGGCTTCTATATCTCCCTTCACCTTATTGTATTCAGTTATATTCTTAGGGGATCTCAGTTATTCCACTCACAATATTAGGGGACAAATGATCTTGTCAAGGGGAGAGGTCTTCTCCCCACCTTCTGTTCCCATATTAAGTGACTTCAACATACATACTGAGTCAAATACCCTGAACACTCCCTCAAACATCCTGACCACTCATTTACTCAACCTAACCACTTCTCACTTCTCCACTTTAGCCACACACAATGATTATAGCCTTTGATCTTGCCATCACCTACAAATGTAGTACCTCTATGTTCAAGAATTCAGAAATTTCCTTATATGTCCATAATCTATTGGTTTTTCACCTCTTCCTCTGCATTCCCTTACATAACCCTGTTCTTCATCTGCATCATGACTTCCAATCTCTTGCCCCCTCAGTTCTCTCCCAGGCCACTAGCCACTCTCCTTTTCATCTTGACCCCTTCATGAACCAATTCAGCTCTACACTGTCCCTCTCTTGAATCTCTATCCCTCTTACACATCACTGATAAGATCACTCAGCCAAGCCTCAGCCTTGGATCACTCTCACCATTCACTGTCTTTGTTCCTGGACATATGCTGCTGAATGAAAATGAAGAAAATCATGCAACAGTTCTGTCTGGGTATATAAATTTATATTACATAACCTCAACTGGGCCCTCAATACTACTGCCAGGCAATCCTACTATTTTATCAACTCACTATCCCACTCTCTACAGTGGTTCTTCCAAACCTTTTCATCGCTCCTCAAACTGCATATGGATCCCCTTGCCCACTCTCTCAGTTGAGAACCTTGTTTCCTATTTTACAGAAAAAATTGAAGCATTCTCTGTGAACTCCCTTTTCTTCCCACTTCATCTCCTGTCACTCATATGTCTTCTTCCACTTTTTCCTCCTTCACACCTGTCTCACATGATGAAGTGGCCTTATACTTACCAAGGCTAACCCTTTACTTATTCAAGTGATCCCATCTCCTCCAACAGATTGTCACTCTTGTCCTCCCCACCCTTTCACTTATTTTTAATCTCTCCTTCTCCATTGGCTCATTTCCTATTGCCTACAAACATGCCCATGTTTTTCCCATTCTGAAAAAACACTTACTTGATCCTTCCATCTCTGCTATCATCCTATTTCTCTCCTGTCCTTTGTAGCTAAACTTCCTAAAAAGTCCATCTACAATTGGTGCTTCCATTTCCTCTCTTCTTAACCTCTTATAATCTGAATTCCAATCTCATCATTCCACCAAAACTGCTCTCTCCAAAGTTACTAATTATCTCTTAGTTGACAAATTCAATGACTTTTTTCTTCATTAACCTTCCCTAACCTAAAAAGGATGGCAGGCTTGAATATTTCACCTGAATGTGAAGAGGCCAGACAGGAATTGCCTCCACTGAATAGAATGCATTCATACCTTTGTCCCAATTATGAGAAATGACTAAATAGCTTATTGAGGAGATTAGCTTTTGAGTCAGTAAGATTTGTCAATAAGAGAGGCAAGAACTTTTCCCATGTCCTGCCTGACAGTGACAAACCACATCATAATTAAACTTCTGAAAGAGTTATAGGGAAAAGCTGTAGGCATCTTATACTGAGGGCACTCCAGCTGAAGAGAGTACAGTTTCATTGAGCTGACCCAGGGTAATGTGGGAAAAGAATATAGCTATCCATCAAATGAGGTCTCCAAAGCCCAGGAGACTAATGGATTTATTTGTTCAGCAGGGATGGTGCACCCTGAGAAGCTGCCCATTGGTAAAGTAGCCTGCTTACTGCCACTGCCTCATGATTATTTGGCTAATCCCATAAGCACACTGGACAGTGTGACAGACAGTATAACCTAGAAGAAGCAAGTTGAGAGAAATTAATATTATGCAATTACATTAATACCTAATTTTTCATTTGTGACCATCCTTTTCCTCCTATTTTTGTTAAGACCCCACTCCTGAAAAGGTCAGTGAGTCTCTGAAGGCTGTAAATCAGTAAGGGACCTGGGACCTTGACAGGGACCATTACTTTTGTAAACTAAAGTAAGGGCAGGAACCCTTAATTTTTATTTACTCTGTAAACAAAAGCCAAGACATGTCTCCTTGTCCTAGATCCTCTCCATTAAAGTTTAGGGTAATCTAGCTCATGAAGGAGAAAACCAAGCAGAGGTCCAGATGGAAATGGCTTCCCTTGCCCAAATGCCTTGAGGCTTCTGAGTCTTATGATCAAACCATTTTCTTAACAGGAGGAGCTGAAGAGTTTTAGCCCACCTCCTCATTAAATATCCACCAAGCAGGATTGAATTTCACTTATCAGGAGAGTTCTCTGTCAGAAGGTACACACTTGATTTAAGAGTATTTCAGAGTTTCTCTTGGTTATTTGGTTACCAAGAGAAACTACTGACCATCAATTTATTGATTACTAAGAAATAATAGTTTGAATACATACTGAAGCATACTATTTTTCACTTTCATTCTTTTTCTTTTATTCAGGTCTTCTTGTACATAATAACTAATATGAAGATGTTTTACATGTACACATGTATAACTGATAACTGATTGCTTACCATCTCATGGAGGAGGGAGGGCACAGTGGATAATTTTTCAGCCAAAGACAGCTTAGAAGGCAGAAGGAAATATCTGTTGTACCAGAGTGAGAGTGGATACCAGACCCGGGCTGCACCTGCACAGATCCAGCCCCAGGCAGGCCACACCAGAGAAACAGGCATCCAGAGCCTCTGAATTGGCTGCAGTGGTGGCTACTTCTGGAACTCAACTTATGGTCCACTGAGGGGATCAGGTGGTTAGCTGGGGTGAGATTTCAGGGGTCTCTGCTGGTGCTGAGGTGGAACTCTGTTGTGTTGCCCATGCTTGGAACCAGGAAGCAGTCTTGAGTGGCAGGCCCAGCTTGGGGAGGGGTTCAGGCACACACCTGAGCTTACAACCACAGTGAAACAGAATTTTGTTCCCAGGTTAAAGAGCAAGCAGGCCTTTGGTTACTTACATACCAAAGCACAGGCCAGGGGAGTGGAGAATGTGCCTCTCCTTAAATAAATCCACCTTGAACCCCCTGAAGCTTGGGACAATATGCCCTGGAAGCAGTGCCCCACTATAAGAAGGAGTTAAAAGTCAAGAAATAGGCTAGGAAAATGAGCAGACAGAAAAAATGCTGACCACTGAAAGTTTATTTGGTAATGAGAAAGAACAAAATACACCTTCAGAAGAAAATAACAAAGTCAAAGCTCCTACATGCAAAACTTCCAAGAAAAATATGAATTGATCTCAGGTTATGGAAGTACTCCAAAAGGACTTTGAGGATAAGGTAAGAGAGGTAGAGGAAAAAATGGAAAGAGAAATGAGAACAATGCAGGAAAGTCATGAAAAAAGTCAACAGCTTGAAAAGCCAAATGGAAAAGGAGATACAAAAGCTCTTTGAAGAAAATAATTGCTTAAGAACAGTCTACTATTGTTCCCATTCAAATTCAGGTTAGGGACTTGCAGAACTCAGACCACAGGGGTAGTGACCCTGGATCAGACCACTGGGAGAACAATGAAAGGTTATATAGCCCCAGCATGAGGTAGTCTTGAGGGACTAGAATGACACAATACTCAATATCTCCAAGAAAGCAATAGCAGGACCTTCCCATCAGAAGTGCATAGAGCCTGGCCTTAACATAAAGTGAAAAATAAGAAAGTAATCTGTAAACATAAACAACAACAACAACAACAACAACAAAAGAATCCCACCATAAAAAGCTAATATGCTGATAGGGATGCTACAAACACATATGTAGGAGAAGAAAATCACTCCAAAATATCTATAAGAGCCTCAAAGAAAAACACAGCTGGGACATAGATTCAACTAGAATTGCTGAAAGAGATGAAGCAAGAGAAGTTTAAAATGTGTTTAAAACTATGAATGGACCAAATAGAAGGTAACACCTCCATGAGAAAAGAAATAATAAAATTAAGTCAAAAGTTGGAAAAATAGAAGAAAATGTAAGATATTTCACAGCCAAAACATTGACCTTGAAAATATCAAGGAGAAGGAGCCTACCTGGCAAGACAAATCCAGGATCTATATGACCAGAACTATAAAACACTTTTCACACAAATAAAGTCATATCTAAACAATTGGAAAAATATTAATTCCTCATGGGTAGGCCAACTCAATATAATAAAAATGACAATCTTACCTAAGTTAAGAAGAAAATAGCCAAGATACGATATTTTAGGAAATCAAAAAAGAAAATTGCCTAGATCTCCTAGAACCAGAAGACAATGTAGAAATAAAAAGGATCCACTGGACACCTCTAACAGAAAAAACCCACAGATTTCAGATTAAAGGGAGAAAAATATAATAAGAAGCCAGAAAGAAAAAATTCAAATAAGAAGGAACCATAGATAGGATTATACATCTTTCTTTCTTTCTTTTTTTTTTTAGTAAGGCAATTGGGGTAAAGTGACTTGCCCAGGGTCACACAGCTAGTAAGTGTCAAGTGTCTGAGGCCGGATTTGAACTCAGGTACTCCTGACTCCAAGGCCAGTGCTCTATCCACTGCGCCACTTAGCTGCCTCCTTCTTTCTTTTTTTTAAATCAAATTAACCAGTATTTTACCTATTTTATTGGTTTTTTCATAAAACCAGCTCTTAGTTTTATTGATTAATCCTATAGTTTTCTTGTTTTCAATCTTATTAATTTCTCCTTTAATTTTCAGGATTTCTACTTTAGCATCTAATTGGGGATTTCTAATTTGTTCTTTTTCTAGCTTTTTAAGTTGCATACCCAATTCATTAATCTCCTCTTTCTCTTTTTTATTCATGTAAGCATTTAGAACTATAAATTTTCCCCTAAGCACTGCTTTGGCTGCATCCCATAGATTTTGGTATGTTATCTCATTATTGTCATTGTCTTGGATATAGTTATTGATTGTTTCTATGATTTCTTGTTTGACCCATTCATTCTTTAGAATGAAATTATTTAATTTCCAATTGATTTTCATTCTACTTTTCTGTGGCTCTTTCTTACATGTAATTTTTATTGCATCATAATCTGAGAAGGATGCATTTACTATTTCTGCCTTTCTACATTTGACTATAATGTTTTTGTGCCCTAACACATGGTCAATTTTTGAAAATGTACCATGTACTGCTGGGAAAAAGGTATATTCCTTTCTATCCCCATTCAATTTTCTCCAGACATCTATCATGTCTGACTTTTCTAGTAATCTATTCACTTCTTTCACTTCTTTCTTATTTGTTTTTTGGCTAGATTTATCTAATTCTGAGAGCGGGAGATTCAGATCCCCCACTAGTATAGTATTACTGTCTAATTCCTCTTCTAACTCATTTAACTTCTCCTCTAAAAATCTGGATGCTAGGGGAAGCTAGGTGGCGCAGTGGATGGAGCACCGGCCCTGGAGTCAGGAGTACCTGAGTTCAAATCCAGCCTCATACACTTAACATGTACTAGCTGTGTGACCCTGGGCAGGTCACTTAACCCCAATTGCCTCACTAAAAAAAAAAAAAAAAAAGAATTTGGATGCTATACCACTTGGCACATACATATTTAATATTGATATTACTTCATTATCTATAGTACCTTTTAGCGAGATGTAGTTTCCTTCCTTATCTCTTTTAATGAGATCTATTTTTGCCTGCGCTTTGTCTGAGATAAGGATTGCTACCCCTGCTTTTTTTTACTTTAGCTGAAGCATAATATATTCTGCTCCAGCCTTTTACCTTTACTCTGTGTGTATCTCTCTGCTTCAAATGTGTTTCTTATAAACAGCATATTGTAGGATTCTGGTTTTTAATCCACTCTGCAATTCGCTTCCGTTTTATAGCAGAATTCATCCCATTCACAGTTATTATTACTGTCTATTCCCCTCCATTCTATTTACCCCCTTTGTACTTTTCCCCCCTTCTTTCACCCTATTCCTCCTCATCGACATTTTACTTCTTACCCCTGCCTCCCCCAATCTGCCCTCTCTTTTTATCACCCCCCTCTCTTCTTTACCCTTTTCTCCCTTTCTTTTGTCCTCCCTTCTGTCAGTCCCCCCCCCCCCCCGCTTTCCCTTCCCCTTTTGCTTCCCTAAAGAGTGAGCTAAGGGGCAGCTAGATGGGGCAGTGGATAGAGCACCGGCCCTGGAGTCAGGAGTACCTGAGTTCAAATCTGGCCTCAGACACTTAACACTTACTAGCTGTGTGACCCTGGGTAAGTCACTTAATCCCAATTGCCTCACTAAAAAAAAAAAAAATGAGCTAAGTTTCTTTATCCCAATGAACGTATATGTTATTCCCTCTTTGAATCAAATCTGATGAGGGTAGGGTTGAAACAATGTTCACCACTCCTTTCTTCCCCTCTATTGTAATAGGTTTTTTTTTTCACGTCTTCATATGATGTAATTCACCCCATTCCACCTCCCCTTTCCTCTCCTCCCCATAGACTCCCTTTTTAACCCTTTAGTTTTCTTTGTATCATCACATCAAAGATAATTTATATTTATACCCTCTGTGTAAAGTTCTTCTCTCTGCCCAAATACATTTACAGTTCTTAAGAGTTATGAGTCTTTCCTTTCCGCCGGCTCCGCCATATTCCAGTGAGTTGCCAAAATGACAAACACAAAAGGAAAAAGGAGAGGAACACGTTACATGTTTTCTAGGCCCTTTAGAAAACATGGTGTTGTCCCTTTAGCTTCGTATATGCGAATATACAAGGTGATATTGTAGATATCAAGGGTATGGGCACAGTTCAGCAAGGAATGCCCCACAAATGTTACCATGGCAAGACTGGATGGGTCTACAATGTTACTCAACATGTTGTAGCCATTGTTGTAAACGAACAGGTTAAGGGCAAGATTCTAGCCAAGAGAATTAATGTGCGTATTGAGCATATTAAGCATTCTAAGAGCAGAGATAGCTTCCTGAAGAGGGTAAAAGAAAATGACCAGAAGAAGAAGGAAGTCAAAGAAAAAGGCACCTGGGTTCAACTGAAACAGCAGCTTGCTCCACCCAGAGAAGCACACTTTGTGAGGACCAATGGCAAGGAACCTGAGCTGTTGGAACCAATCCCCTATGAATCCATGGCATAAATGACTAAAAAACATAATAAAAAGATTCTTGGATTATGGGGGAAAAAAAGAGTTATGAGTATTATCTTCCCGTGTAGGGATGTAACAGTTTAACCTAATTGAGTAACTTTTTTTCCCCTCTGTTTACCTTTTTAAACTTCTCTTGAGTCTTGTATGTTAAGATCAAATTTTCTATTCAGTTCGGGTCTTTTCATCAGGAAACATTGAAAGTCCCCAATGTCATTAAATGTCCATCTTTTCCCCTGAAAGAGAATGCTCAGTTTTGCTGGGTAATAGATTCTTGGCTGCAATCCAAGCTCCTCTGCCTTCCAGAATATCATATTCTAAGCCTTGCAGTCCTTTAATGTTGAAGCTGTCAGGTCCTGAACAATCCTGACTGTGGCTCCATGATATTTAAATTACTTGTTTCTGGCTGCTTGGAGTATTTTCTCCTTCACCTGATAATTCTGGAATTTGGCTACAATATTCCTTGGAGTTTTCCTTTTGGGGTCTCTTTCAGGAGGTGATCGGTGGATTCTTTCAATGATGATATTATCCTTAATAATTTCCTGGAATATGGTGTCTAGATTCTTTTTCTGATCATGGCTTTCAGGCAGTCCAATGATTCTCAAATTGTCTCTCCTGGATCTGTTTTCCAGATTAGTTGTCTTTCCAATAAGGTATTTCACATTTTCTTCTATTTTTTTCATTCTCTTGATTCTACTTGACTGATTCCTGGTGTCTCATGGATTCCTTATCTTCCAACTGTCCAATTCTAATTTTTAAGGCATTGTTTTCTTCAATGAGATTATGCACCTTTTTTTCCATTTGGCCAAATGAATTTTTTAAGGCATTGTTTTCTTCAGTGAAATTAATCACCTTTTTTTCCATTTGGCCAGATGAATTTTTTAAGGAATTGTTTTCTGCAGTCAATCTTTGTGCTTCCTTTTCCAAGCTGCTGATTCTTTTTTCATAAGTTTCATGTGTTGCTTTCATTTCTCTCAATTGATTTTTAAAATCCTTTTTGAGCTCTTCCAGGAAGGCTTTTTGTTCTTGAGACCAATTCACCTTCCCTCGGGAGGCTTCACATGTAGGCAATTTGAGGGTATTGTCCTCATCTGAGTTTGTGTTTGCCTCTTCCCTGTTGATACAGAAGCTCTCAATGGAGAGGGTTCTTTTTTGCTTCTTACTCATTATTGCAGCTTATTTATTTATTTTTTAAGTTGAAGTCTGCTCTGTGGGCACCAGGGTCCCTGTTTTGAGCTTTTTGTGCTGGGGTATCAGTGCTGTGTCACTGGCTTTTTACACACTGAGGCCTTTATGGTGTGTGCAGTTCTCCTGCCCTGCACTTCCTGTCTGAGCATGCTAGGATCAGTGGGCCTAGTCGTGCCTATCCTGTTCATGGCTCTCCAGCTGGCAACTTGCCCTCTCGGTTGGTGCAGGTAGGTTTTTCCACTGTCCTTCTGGGACACCAGGTTTTTGAGCCAGGATCCAGGGGCCTCAGTTGTTCAGGTGTGGCCCGCAGCTTCCTGCTGACTTGCCCTGACCCCCTTGGCGCTGGGCTACTGCCCTGCACTGCGCCTCCTTTTCGCCCGAGTCAGACCGACCTTTCCTGAAGTCTTCTAAATTATCTCTGGTTGGAAGACTGTGTCTCTCTGTCTCTTTGCAGGTTCTCTAATTTCGGAATCTGTCCAGAGGCTTGATTTAATCTTCTTTTTGAGGGAACAGAAGGAGAGCTCAGGCAGCTTGCTGATTCCTCTCTGCTGTCTTGGCTCCGCCCTCAGTCTTTTTCTTGATCAAAGTTGAAACTTCTGAGTTGAAGAAAATACCTGCTCACCAGAAAAGAAAAATAACCTTAGTGGTTAAAGAAAGTGTATAAATAAAGACTAACATTCAATCTGTAATTTATTCAACAATAGAAAAAGTCTACTGATTCTATATTGAAGGAGAACTCTACTATCTTAAGAGATATCCCGCTCCACCAGAACAATTTCTGAGACTAAAACTTTTTCAATTTGTAATTCTTTTTTTTTTTTTTTTTTTTTTAGGCAATGGGGGTTAAGTGACTTGCCCATGGTCACACAGCTAGTAAGTGTCAAGTGTCTGAGGCCGGATTTGAACTCAGGTACTCCTGAATCCAGGGCCAGTGCTTTAACCACTGCGCCATCTATCTGCCCCTTATTTGTAATTCTTAATAAACCATTCTCAAGAGCTTTAAAAGCAAACTCTACTCCAATACCTTTTAGGTGACTTTTTTCTTCACTATGGAAGAAACAATGGAAGGCAGAATCTTTTAAAGTTAAATTTTGCTTATTTTCAAATTATTTGCTTCATGATTTAAACAAACTCTTTCTGTCCAAGATGGAGAAGTTACTATCAGGTAGTACTAGAGAAGGCTTGAAATTGTAAAACCATTTTATTCCCTTCTTTTCTTTCCTTTTGGAATTACTAGAGACTGTCTTCAGTTTTGTTTAAGAACTGAGCATACTCTATCATTCCCTAGGAATGAAAGAAAGTGATAGATGTTGTGTGTTGTGTGTTGTTTGTGTGAAAATTTCACAAAGTTTCTTTTTAAAGTCCCAGGTAGCTGCAATCCCCAAAACCCTACTAGGATCTCTTAGACTTTTATAATTCAGTTTACAGATTTTTTCACAAATTTGTTCTCTAATTAGTTTACAATACTCTAATTGTCTACAAAAGGGGAAGAATTTCTTCAGTCTTATCTGTCTCTCTTTGAGCATTTCCAACCTGGCCAGAATTAGAAACAAAAAGATGAGATTATATTATTTTGAAAGCTTTGAAAATGTCTGTAGAAAGTTCCCACTCTTTTACTTCCAGTTACTAAAACTTATCTCCCACTGAAAGTTTGATCAAAGGGTCAACAGAAGTCCCTGTGTATTGGGAATGTAAGTTTAGCACTGAAACCACAGTAATTAAAGTCACATCAGAGAATTGATTTGAGTATCAAGCTTCAACAATGAATTATACTCAATCAAAAATTAATCTCTGAGGTCAGGTATGGCTAGTTTCAGAAGATAACACAATTCAGACATTTTCACAAAGATGACAAAAAACAGGTATTAGAAAGACTGGGTCCTTTGAAAGGAATTTTCTTCCAATTAGCTCAGAGACACAAGAAAGGTAGAAAGTCTAGAATCCATATCAGGAATAGATTTGAGTAGAAGACCTCCTGTTTTGTTTGTTTGTTTGTTTTTGGCCAGGCAATGAGGGTTAAGTGACTTGCCCAGGGTTGCATAGCTAATAAGTGTCAAGTGTCTGAGACCAGATTTGAACTCAGCTCCTCCTGAATCCAGGGCCAGTGCTTTATCCACTGTGTCACCTAGTTGCCCCCAAGGCCTCCTGTTAAAACACTACCAAGACCCTACTTTTGAGTCTTGAATCACTGCTGCATGTTCCTCAAGATATCAGTGTGGCTGCCTGGCTGATTCCTCAGAGTCCAACTGTCTATATCTAATAGATTAATTCAGGTATGAGAGACAGACAGACAATATAGACAAATACACAATACACTAACCTGTCTCTAAAATTTTCTAGATAGGACTGCAATTTTACCAGTCATTTGATTTTTCCCACTCAGAAATCTCCCTAGGTAAAAGACAATGTTGTATATACACTGGGAGGTTTCTTCAGGGCTAGAAAACTCAAGCTTGATCTGACCCAATAGGTCCCTTCATGGTCACCATGAATTGAGGCAAAACTTGTCTAAGGATCCATTGATTAGGTATGGTTGTCAATCATACCTAATTTGTGTAGCCAACAAAATTCCTGGGTGAAGCCCAAACTAAATTAAAATGTAACCAGGAAATGTTTAATAAAATATATAAAAATACAATACAAAATAACGTTAATTTATGATTTAAGTCAATATGCCGTTTGCAGGGTTGCATTTCAATTTGAAATTCTATTTGAGTTTTACACCAGTGAGCTATATCATATAGTCTTTGGTTACATTAGCAGGATGAATTGTTGTTTGTCCTTCATTCTCAAAGAGGACCATGACTTGCAATGAACTGAATTTAAGTGAGGAAGAGTTGTGCAAAGTCACCAACCTCACTTCCTTCTCCAGAGCCATCTGGGTCCAGTGGCAGGATATATTAGGATGGCTGGAGATGGTCCCAGATGTTTTTAAGGCAACTGAGGTTAAGTGACTTGCCCAGGGTCACACAGCTAATAAGTGTCTGAAGACAGATTTGAACTTGGGGCCACCTAGCTGCCTAGCAGGATGAGTATAGTGGAATTTCAAATGACAAATAAGAGAATGATTTACAGATCAAAGAACAGATGTCAAAAGGGGAAGATCTATATTAAGTAATACAGGAAGCTAGTCATTAAGTAAATGACAGTAAGAATGTTAAGCCAGCAAGTCTCTTATCACAGGGACAAATAGAAGCCAAAGATTTCATAAAGCAACAAGAAATATTAAAACACAATGCAGAAGATGTAAAGTATACTATAACAAAAACAATTGACTTGAGAAACAGAGGAGAAAGAATCATTTGTCTGAATACTATAACCAATAAAATGAGTCTAAACAAGATATTTCAAAAATTCTTCCAAGAAAACTGCCCAGATTTCTTAAAACTAGAGGGACAAAGTAGAAATACAAAGAACCCACTGATCACCCCCAAAATGTAAACTCCCCGGAATATCATAGTTCAAATCCAAAGCTTCCAGATCAAAGAAAAATTACTGCAAGCAGCTAGAAAGAATTCAAATACCAAGGAGCCAAGTCATTATCACACATGATTTAGCAGTTACCACTATAGAAAATGAAAAACTTATTGAATACAATATTCCAGGAGGCTTACAGTGAAGAATATCTTACCCAGAAAATAGTATAATTTTTCAGAGGTAAACACAGACTTTTAATGAAATAGAGGACTTTGAGACATTCCTGATGAAAAGACCAAAGTTGCATAGGCACTTTGAAATTCAGACACAACAGTGAAGAGAAACAACAAATAAATACGAATGAACACGATAAAAGACTGAACCAAGAACAAACTGTTTATATTTTAATACTATCATTGCAAGGAGGTTTTTTTTTTTTTTTTGACGTGAGGCAATGGGGGTTAAGTGACTTGCCCAGGGTCACACAGCTAGTGTCAAGTGTCTGAGTCCAGATTTGAACTCAGGTCCTCCTGAATCCAGGGCCTGTGCTCTATCCACTACGCCACCTAGCTGCCCCTCTGGGAGTAGTTCTATGATGTCCTGCTGATCTTAAGAGAAGAATGGAAAGAAAGGGAAAGAGGAATACACTGAGAGTTTGGAGGAGGAAGGAAAGGAAGATTAGGGAAAATCATCTAAGATTAGGGAAAATTATCTCACATAATCAGGATGATTCAAACAAGGAGGCCGGGATTAGAGGAGCAGCTGACACTTTAACCTCATTCTCATCTGAAATGGTCAAAAGAAGTAAGAATACACAGACATGGAATTGGTACAGAAATACATTTTACTCAACAGGGAAAGAGGAAGGAAAGGAGAGATGGGGTGAAGAAAAATTAGAAGAAGTGTAAGTTAAGGAAAGGATGAGTCCCAAACAAAACAAACTCTAAGGATGTACAAAAAATATTTGTAGCTCTTTTTGAGGTAGCAAAGAATGGGAATCTTAGGGAGTGCACATAAATTGAGAATAGATGAACAAGCCATGACATATATAGATAGTGTTATAAAAACTGATGGAAAGGTTTTTAGAGAAACCTGGAAACACTTGAACTGATGCAGAATGAAGTGAACAGAACCAGTAAAACATAATTTATACAATGTTAATATAGTAAAAGCAAATTATTTTGAAAGAATTAGGAACTTTTATTGGCATAATAACCAACCATGATTTCAGAGGACTGACAAAAATATGCCTACCTACCCTCCTGAAAGGTGAAATACTCAGAGTGAAGAATAAGACAAGTTTTTTTGGACATTGCTGATGTGGAAGTTTATTTTGACTGTGGGGGTGCACACAGAATTTCCGTGCCCCAGCCAGCCTTGGGCACAGCCCCTAGGGGTGCCAGCGAATTAGCTTGGTATGCAGTGGGCAGTTGGCCTGAGGTTTCTGAGAGAGAAGGTTTTAAGAGGACTCAGGGATGTAGCAGGGTGGAGAAGGGATGTAGTGGAGGAACTACAGGGTGACTGGGGAAAGAGATGGGTGGAGATGAGAAACTGAGCAACCAGGGTTAGAGCAGAGGGGAAACAGGGAGTGAAGGCAGCAGAGGCAGTGGTCAGCCACACCCATAGAGAGGGAGCGACCAAGAGTTCATGGCAGCAGGAGAGAAAGTTAAAAGAGAAGTAGATCAAGTTCACAGGTCATATTTCTTGCTTTCTTTGTCCTTATTTCTACATTTATTTCTAAATAAACCGTTTTTTTGCTTTATTGAAAAAAAAGACACCCCACCCCCCACTGCCTCCCTTAATTTCAAAAGCCTCTCAAGCCTTAGCGTTTATTTTGCTGATCAGAGAAAAGCCAGTCCATTTAAACTGCACCATGATTTAATATTTCTCCTCATCCATACAATAAAAAAATTTTGGAATGACGGGATGAGTGAATCTATCTTCCCCACTGAGCCCATGGTTAATATTACTGGGATCATTTTACTAAATGTGAGCCTTATTATGGTAATATAATAATAGCTCTAGTGATTGCAATTTTTTCTTCTCTCCATTACTAATATTATAGCATGGCATTTCCTCATAAAACTCTGGAAAGAGAGAAAGGATTGTACAGCTCCCTCTGCTAGAAATGTCCTGAGTTCAGAAACAGATTTTGAATAGTCTTTAAAATCAGGTTAGCAGAAACTTCCCCCCATGCAGGATGTTGCAAAACCTACCCACAGAAGCATTCTAGCACCAGTGCTTCAGGTCAAGCATTTAAAAGTCAGTACAAACCCCCTAAAGTGTGTCAATACTGTGAAAAACAAGGACACTCGTTGAGAGAATGTAGAATTAGAAAGCAGGAACTTAGGCAGGCAGTGACTGAGGGTCTTAAAAGATTTTTTCAGGGGAAATAGGAATAATCATGGAAACTTTTACCAGAGAGGAAACAACCAAGGCAATAAACTGAATCGGAATAATTGTAGACCCTATCAGGGAGGTACAGAAGGACAGAATCAGGATCAGGGTAACTCTAGAATCCCTCAGAGGGAGACAGAGAAATGACGGTGTACAGGGGAGGAATGGACAATAGACACTGAAAGTTTTATTTTTTCCAGACCCTGAATATATTAACCCTCTTACAACCAATCCATTTTCCTTCCCCAGAGTAATGAACCCCATGTGACCCTCAAAGTTTGGGGACACATGTTATGATTGTTTGTTGAATACAGAAGCCTCTAAATCAGTTCTTAATGAGTAAACCAGACCCTGGATGCAATGCTATTAGGATCTTTTAAATGTGCTAGGAGTCTCAGGTAAAGCCCAAAGACTGGCATGGTATCTATGGGGCCTTTAACAGTAGAACATTCATTTTTACTTATGTCCAATGCCCCTGTAAATTTATTGGGTCATGATCTCCTTTGCAAACTTAGAGCAACCATATCTTGTGCTCCAGATGGGGCCATCTCTCTGCAATTGCCAGAGGATACTGTTCATTTACCAATTTTGATTGCAGACACTCAAGGAGCAGTGGTGGATACATCCAAGATCCCCTCTGACATTCCTAAGTCCCTATGGGCCTTATCCTCTACTGAGGTGGGGCTCCTTAAATCTGCTATGCCTGTTACTGTTAAGGTTAAAGGGGGACCACCTCTATCCATTCCACAGTATCCATTGTCTAAAGAAGCCATAGAAGGGATCATCCCTATAATTGAGGCTCTGAAAAGCCAGGGTATTATTGTTCCATGCCATCATTCTCTATGTAATGCTCCTATTTTGCCAGTTAAAGGGCCCAAGCCTGGGCCAAATGGCAAACCAGTTTATCAGTAGATACCCTCTTTTGGTGAAATTACTAAGCCTCTTGTAGCTCTAACCAAAAACTCTGTCCAAATATCTTTGCAGCTGGATTCCCAGAATCTTTCAGCTATGGCGGAATTGAGGCAGGCAAAGAACTTCTCCACCAAGAGCATATGGCTCTAATTTCTGCAAAGGGTTATCGAACCTTATTGCTTGATTTTTAAGGCAGTTAATGAACATATTGAGTCTCGCTGATGTTTTAGTTCCTTTTGATAAAATGTTTATCACTTCAAGTATCTGTTATTGTCATTGTACTAGATAGAGAATTCATGGACAAGATGATGTGGTTTACTTGTCTAATGAAGATTCTGTAATAATGTTTAATATCATCAGTCATTTATATTCATTTATCATTTATATGTCATTGTGACTATGTATACTCTGGGTATCATTTGGGATTATTGTATATATTACAAGTATGTCCTAAGTTATGCAGCATAACATGCATTTTTACCATCATATTGTCTTTGGTGAAATTAATATGAAATTTATGAATTATGGAAACTTACCGTTTCAGAGACTAATTGCTCTTACACTGAGCTTGACGGAGATGGTTCAACTCCACAACACAGGCCCTGGAGAGAATATATGTACAACAGGAGAGACAGGTACAGGTAAGATGCCCTGATGTGGCTGAGAGAACAGCCAAATACATCCAGTTTGCTTATGATAGCAGCTATGTAGAGCACAATCACTGGACATAGTCCAGTTTCTTCCTCTCTCACTCAAATAATGGCCTGGTGTCATGGAAGCTCCAGCACATGCACCTGGTTTAACTTAACTTGGCTTTTTCATTCAGTCTGGTGGCATTGTTAGAATCCATCCACTTGAGGCAAAATTACTGGATGTCTACAGAACCACAAGATGTGGTATGGTAACCTTTCCATAACATTTTCAGGTGTCATCACAGATACATTACTAAATTTGGCCTTGATCCAGACATATGGTGGTGAAAAGTATTAGTGAAGTCAGAACTGCCTCAATTCTGTATTGCATATGGGTATAAGTATCCTCCACAGGGGGGAATGTAATATGCTGTATGCATGAAGTTTAAATTTGTTCTATATGAGTTATATTTTGAAGAAATTTCATTGTTTAATTTGAACATTTTAACAATGTGTGTAATTTAAAATTCTAAATGTGGGTTCTAATCTGTTCCCGCAGTTTTGGGGGAAACTGACTAAAATCACTGATAAAACGAGTTTAGATTTTTAAGTGTTTAATTGAAATATAGAAAGAGAAAGATTGAGAACAGAATTCCTACAACCTCGCAATCCTATCTTTCCTCAGCTCCTCTCCATCGTTCTCTGCCATCACCACCAAGTCAGGAACCAAAAAGACAGCGCTCCATGCACAGGCTCCCTTTTCCTCCTTCCTATCCCTTCCCAGAATGGGGAGGTTCTTCAAGCTGGTTGGTTGATTGGGCTGGAAGTTCAAAGTTTTTTTAGATTCTGAGAACCATGCTTTCTTAAGTACTCTCAAGTACCAGCAGATGTGCTTAGAATCTAGTCAAGTACTAATCTAGTCAAATCAGCCAGTAATCCACTCAGATGGGCTCCTGAGTATCTGCCAAATTCATCTATCACATTCCACTATCCTTGACAAATGCCATACTAAGATTAGTGAAAATCCCAGCAGTTCAACAGCTAAAGAAGTAAGGTATCCAGAGACAACCAGAATCCAGACCAGAATCAGTTTTCCCTGATGGCATCTTAACATTCAATGAAGACAAGATTTCAAGGACTTATAAATTAACAATTTGGTTTTCCTTTGTTAACTATATACACCATCTGTATATGTATTTTCTACAGAGGTCTTCCCTCTGTAGACATTGTCAAAATGCAAGTCCATGAGGAATTGCCCCTCTGGACAAATTTTCCTTTTCTCCCTTTCTATATTGTTATTAGAATATTGTTTGTTAGCATAGGTTATGATATTCTGTTATTTTACTGCTTCATCAAGGAAACACCCCATGTAAGAGGCCTAAAAATTTGAAAAGCCCTGCATGGCTCCCTCCAGGCCCCCCTCTTCCTCCCCTGCAAGCCTTGGGCATGCCCCAGTATGCACGGAGGCCCTGAGAGTGCCAACTTGCTCTGCCAGGCAGGGGTGCGCATGGAATCTCCATGCCCCAGCTGGCCTTGGGCACGGCCCCTGGGGGTGCCAGCAAATTAGCTTGGTGTGCATGGGCAGTTGGCCTAAGGTTTCTGAGAGAAGGTTTTAAAAAGAGACACAGGGAGACGTAGTGGGGGGAGAAGGGACGTAGAGTGAAGGAGCTACTGGACGACTGGAGGAGATGGGTGGAGATGAAAATGGAGCAACCAGGGGTAGAGTAGAAGGGAGACGGAGAGTGAAGGTGGCAGCGGCAGTGGCCAGCTACACCCACAGAGTGCAGGCTATTGGAGGAGGAGACGAGAAGATGCAGGGGATAGACAGGTCGTATATTTTGCTTTTCTTTGTCCTTATTTCTACATTTATTACTAAATAAACCCTGTTTTTTGCTTTTATTGAAAGGAGACTTTTTAATCTGATTTCTTTGTGAGTCTGGAAGAAGCAGTTGGGGAGGGGGCCGGGCCCTTACAGATTGGTTCAGTGGGGAAGACAGCTAACAGTTGGCAAGGCAGCTAATGGCCTAAAGATGCCGAGCCAGCTTATAGTTGTATTGCAGTATGTATGTAAAGGGTTTTGTTTTTCTTTTGTTCTTAACTGGCTGAGGGTGGGAAGGGAGGAGAAGGAGAAAAGTTTTGCTGACTGAAACAATAAAATATCATTTCAAAAATGACTTATAAAATATTTATTAAGCATTTACTAAGTCCTAGGCACTGTGCTAAATGCTGGGCATACAAATACAAGAAAATAAAAGTCTCTATTCTCAAGAAGCTTACATTCTAATAAGGGAAGACAAGATAAAATCAAGTCAGAAAGTATAGCACTAGCATGTAGTATAGCCTGATTTGGAAATGACCAGGAAGTGACATGGAGGTATAGTTCCTGATGAGATCTGAAGGAGGTCCCACAAATTGATTAAATAATATTGATTGGGCCAGATAAAATCACGGTGTCAGAAGCCATAGATCAAAGAGTGGTACTCATGAGAAATCAGGGTTAGGTGATCAACTCTAAGAAAATCCAAAGTTTAGCCTTTCCTGGTCAAATTTTGGGGAACAAATGAGAGAGAAAAACTATATGATGCTGGACAGAATCCAGAACATATTATTCACTTACCCAGAGTTAAAAAGACCAAAGCTTATTTGAACTCTGCACTTTGGAGAACCCATATTCCCACCTAGATATCCTTATGTCTCCAATTTGCCAAGTTGCCCATAAGTCTGCCTATTTCAAATAGGACCCAGTACAGTCCTGGAAGACAAGCCAGTCTATTTAGCAGTTTCAACCACTTAAGATTCATGGGGACCAAGTTTTTGAGAGATCATTGTCCATAAATAGTAGGCTGAGTCAACTACTGGGTAAGCAAGGTGGCCATGACAAATAATTATTAAGTTTCAGAAGCTTCTGGCTTCTTGAAGTGGCCAGCCTCCATATCACTTTTGAAAAGTCATTACTACTGAACATATGATGCAGGATGATGCCATCACTCTTCCTCTAAAGATAACTATAGTTAGGAGATGTAAGATGCTTCCTCTAACAAGCTGAATAGGGCTCAAGAGGCCTCTTATAAAAACAGAAATGGTACATTTGAAATCCCACTTTTCTGGGTGCTTTGAGTATTAATGCCCCTCATAAGAAGTTTTAATTCTGTCAAAGGCTGGAAGATCTGGGACAGTGCCTTTTCTGTTGGCTAGATGGTCCTCTACTTCCAATCACCTAGTTCCTAAAAGAATGCCATTTTGCCTATATACTGACAGCTTCACCTGCTACAAGAAGAATATTCAAATGGACTTTGGTGGCCATAAATCTGAGAGCTGCGGGTTCTAGCAATTCCTCCTCAAGGGTTGGGCTAAGAGTTGCATGGTTGGCATATAAGAGAGGCTTAAAGGACAAAGTGAATAAGATAGTTACACTGATTCCTGGGTGGTGGGGCCATGGTTCTGAGTGGTCTGGAATATAGAGAGAATAGAATGGATAGAGGCCCTCTCCTTTGGGGTTGGAACTGTAAACTCCTGGCTGGAGCTTCCAATCTGTAAGGGGAGTTTTAAAAGATTCCCCAGGTTCATTAAGCCCTGTATGGGCAACCAATCTTTTAGAGCCAAATTTAATATGGGAAGAGTTCATTGGGAGGCTAGTTGCAATTTTGGGACTCAGAACACAACGGGGTACCTCTAAGTCCCAAGCCTCCTCTCTTCCACACTACCCTCTCCCCAACTGCTTCTCCCAGACTAATAAGAAACAAGATTAAAAAGCCTCCTTTCAACAAAACAAAAAAACAGGGTTTATTGATGTGGAACAAACTTAGAGATAAGGACAATAAAAAAGTAGGAAATACAACCTGTAACCTCACCCACCGGACTCAGATGCTTCCTCCAACTTTCTCTTTCCTTCTCATGTCTCCTCTCCTCCCCTTGGTCGTTCACTCCTCCTCCGTCTCCTTGGTCGCTCGCTCCCCTCTCCCTAGCTCGCTGCTTGTCCTGTAGTTGCCACCTGTGCTTCTTCTTGTCTCTACTCCCTTCACTACTCCCACTCCAGAATAAAAAACCCTTCTCTCACAGGAAACTCAGGCTGACCACCCACATACCCCAAGCTAATTCGCTAGCACCTCTAGGGACAGCCCCCAAGACCAGCTGGGGCACTGGGATTCCTTGCGCACCCTTGCTTGGAGGAGCGAGCCAGTGCCCGGGTTTTCTGTGCATACTCCTGCTGGGTGGAGGAAGCTGGATGTGGGGAGGCTGACACTTTTTCTGTATAATTAGGTATAATTATCTGGAAAAAAAAAGAGAATCCCCTAACTGACTTTGTAGAAATCCTCAGTTATGTGGAATAAGGATAAGATTCCTTTTCTAGCCTTAGTGAGAGAGGGTGGTCCCAAAAGAGGCTTCTAAAAGGTCAAAATTTGTCCTTTCTTTCCCTGCTGCTCCTGGGGTCCCAAGTAAAGGGAGCTCCTGGCTGGTAGGTGGTGAACAATGAAGCAAATCTCAAATTTTGACCTTGATATTGGAAAAGGCAGCATCCAAAAAGGTAGCTACCTTACTACACATCTTTGACCCAAGATCAGTAATTGTTTCATAAATGTCATCTGTTCTCTGGCTCTAATATTACTTGTATTGCTCCTATCCATAATCAGTTTTACATTGGGAGGCAAACTGTGAACTGCTCTTATCACTACCACATCAAAGATCTAGAAGTAGGTCTTTCCAAAATGAGAACTTCTTTGTCATATGGGCTGACTAGTCTCATTTCTGTAGGAACACTATGTATTTCTTGGCTTCAAAAACATCTAGATAAAAACACAATTCAAAAGATATTGAAGACCAAAGGTACATTTCCTTCACTAGGTACACAAGAAGATCTTACAGCAAAATCAGTCTTTAAGGGTTATATGAACAGGAGGATGGGAATAGTGGTGATCTTAAAATCCCTAAACCAGTGCCAAGAAGGTTTTTTTCACTTCTTCCCTTGCTTAAGGATTGCTCTTAATTTGTTCTCTTCAACTTCTAGGCAAGACTTCAGCAAACCCTTCTCTTTCCTTAATTAAGGTAATAATAAGTAAATAATAAGTAAATCTGCTGAATCAACTCAATTTTTGTCCTACATGCATATGATCTTCCTGCTATAGTTGAGTATAACTCCTTTTTTTAACTGTTGAATGACCTACAAGTGTTGCATTTCATTCCAATATTGAACCTAAATTAATGGGGCTGACCTGAGCCAGATCTATTTGAACACCAGACTTAGCTATATATTTTTTTTAAACAGGGCAATGAGGGTTAAGTGACTTGCCCAGGGTCACACAGCTAGTGTCAAATGTCTGAGGCTGGATTTGAACTCAGGTACTCCTGAATCCAAGGCCAGTGCTTTATCCACTGCGCCATCTAGCTGCTCCCAGATATAGCTATATTTAAGATGTCACATAGGACATCCTATGATATACTTAAGTGCGTTGGGCCTGGAGTCAGGGAGATCTGAGTTCAAATCTGGTCTCAAACCTAACTGTGTTACCCTAGGTAAGTCACTTAATCCATTTGCTTCATCTATAAAATGGGGATTACAGCCCCTAATTCCCAGAGTTATTGTAAGGACCAAATGGGATCATTGTAATTTTAATGGCCCTAGACCAAATATCCCCAGAGTACAGAATTCTTTTAATTTTTCCTGAAATAAAAAATTTTCCCTTCTAGCCTTTTCTACTAAATTACAGTATAAAAGAATAATTCATGTATAAGTTTGCAGTAAGAAATGCAGAATACCTTCCAAACCCAGTTGTTAAGTAAAAGAAGAAGAAAGAAGAATCTCTTTCATCTTTTGAAGCCAGATCAGAATGATAGCTCCTGAACCCAATTTCTATTCATGAGAGGATAACAAAAAATTTCATCACAAATTCTATATTTCTAAGATTCAACTTTTGAGGAGTTTGTGTCATGTGGTAAATTTGTGATGAAAACTAACCATTTAAGATCTCTTTTAATGATATTTTCCCCCCTCCATACAAAAGAAAACCTATTTATATTTGGACTGATAATATTCATTTATATTTATATTTGGATTGATAATATAACACAGATCCTATAAAATAATTCCATTATTCAAGTTAATGAAAACCTGTTTGTTTATTTAATAATAATAATAATAATAATAATTTGCAGTAACATATGCAAAATACCTTTCCAAACCCAGTGATTAAATAAAAAGGGAAGTAAAAAGAATCTCTCACAGAAAGATAATACAAATTATATAAAAATACAGCTATTTCTCCATGCAACAAAATCCTCAAATCAGTTTGGAAAATGTGAAAATGGTTTAAAAGAATAATGCAAAAGGATTTACACAATGTGTCAAAAAAAACCCCCACAAGAAACTAAATTAACTACTAGTTAAAACTGGGCTTTATAAGTTCCCACTGTAGTATATAATTACCAGATCAAAAGGACCTCAAAAAGTCATCTTGTCTACATCTTTCTTTACCTAAGACAGTGGCAATTAAATGATTCAAGAAAGGAAACTTTTGTATTTTTAAAACTCTTATAAAGAGATTGATTCTAAGACTTCTTTGGTAATATATCTCGATGACCCCATTTCTCTTTTTAATAAGTATCAGTGCAATTTAGCTTTAGTCATGACATTTTCAAAATGAGAATATGTGAAAGGTCTACACTATACACATATATATTAAACGCTAATTATAATCTGATTCCTAAACCTCTCCAATGCTGAAATATTTGAAGTCTTTGAAGCCACCCACAATCTAATCAGGTGCAAATATCTGAAGTTTCTTTTCTTTTGCTATTTTTAGTGGATGCAAAAATAAAATAACTTTTAGTACCACTAAGGCATAATCATCCTTCTTTAGTGTATATAGTGTTTTTTAATAGTTAGAAAAAATTTTAAAGATATGTCAAAGTAAATGTAAACATTTTTTTATTTTCCATTTTTTTTCATAATTTGTGGACATCCTTGATTAATTAATGTAAATAAAAGGGCTTTAAACACTTAGGTTAATTCGATATTTCATCATGTGGAGCAAATTGTATTTCACAATTGTGTCTAACCACATAAACACCAACTGGCTTGCTATTAAATAAAGTCCCATCTTCACTGTGGAAAAGTTCCAAATATAAATTTGCTTATATGAAGCAAGATATTCATTTGGTCACCACATAAACCTTTGAATACTATCATTATTTGGCCATTGAAATGTCTTGTTCAGGAAGAGATAAAATGTTACAAAATTAATAATCATATAAAAACCCAATTCACAAAGTAGCTTGGGCAGAGGTGGCATAGGAAGGTTAAGCCTATAAATTATATAAGGCAATATGAAGTAACGAAACTCAAAAAGTTTTTGAGGAACCGTGACCATAAACAAGCATATGAAAAACATTATGTTCCAGAAAATGGATTTGGATTTCAGTGAATCAGCAATACTCCAACCAGAAAACAAATAGCATGGAACAAGCAAGTATTTTACAGAGTCATGTCTCTGGAAGATTCTTTTCCATACATAGAATGTATAGTGCCTGTTGTCTGCTAGCAAATACTTATGAACATAAGTGAATTTCCAGACTAAAAATAAGGAGACAATTGTAAGTACAAGAAATTGCCCCCAGTGTCTCCACACTGAGTGAAGAAAAGTTTTAATTTTTGCAGGGGATAAAAGGTGAGGGAAGGAAAAAAAGAGAGTAAAAGTAAAAAAGTAGAATAGCTGAGGAAAATTCATACAGGCTTCATGGTTACTCTTATCACCAACAACTATTCCACCATTTAAAACTACAAAGGCAATAAATACAATTATTAAAAGTATGTAGGGCCATGTTAAAACAATAAGTATACTCAAGTTCCTAAAGGACATGGCATAATCGAAAAGAAAGTACAGTATCTTCTTACATGCTGAAAGTGGTCCTTTGATGGATGGAAGTTTCTCTTCCTTTTTTTGTAGCTCAATCTTCCAAGCCTCCATTAACTTTTGTGAAATAATATTTCCTGCACAGAACACAGTCCAGACAATATTTGTCTGGCGAAACATGAAGCCACAAAATCCAAGGAGGGCTGAAGTTTTATGATGACCATAAAGGCACATCAAATATGCAAAAAGAACAAAAAACATGGATCCTGTTTCTGTATAGTAAAGGAAGTTAAAAAAATAGAGTGTAGGAAAAACTGCCATCGTTAAAGCTGACAAAATTCTCTGGATACTTGAGATAGCCTGAAGGGTAAAAAATATAGTTAGTAAAAGTGTTTTGTACATAATAGGTACCTAATAAATTTTATTTCTGAATTAATAATCAAATTTGGCATTTATAGGTTAATGAAAAGGCCTACATATGGTTCTTTAAGAAAAAAAATGATGTTTTTGAACACTAAACTTAAGACATTAAAAAATCACAAATATACCTGGCACTTAAAACTTTTCTTAACCTATCCTCCAACCTACCTTTCCAGCCTTCCACATGAATTCTAGAACATAGGTATACTGATCTCCTTGCTGTTCCTCATACAAACATTCCTTTTTTCCATGCCTTTGAATAACCTGGTCTCCATACATATAATTCACTCCCTCCTCAACTCAGGTAAAATACCTCCTTCTATATGAGGTCTTTCTTTATCCCACAAAATGTTAATGCTAATTCCCACCCCACCTGAAATTACCTTGCATTTATTTTATACATACTTTTATATATCTTAATCAGTTGACTATAAGCTCCTTTAAAGAAGGGGACTATTTCATACTTGTCCTTGCATCCTTAGAACCTATGTCTGACTGATTTTAGAACTCAATGGTAAACAAATAATAACAAACCAGTTTTACAATAATTTGCTTGGCAGCCAACAAAAAAAAGTTACAAGGCAACAATAACATTTTAAATTATGGATCTTGTAATTGGCTGAAAATGTTTGTATTGTTCCCCTTAGTAGGAACTCTTTGTTTTGAAATCTTAGTATGAAAGAATTTAAGATTACCACAACTACTTAAAAGTTCTTTTGAGTTCTTGTGGCTGAGAGGTTTTTTTAAATATGAGTTTATGTTTATTGTATTCCAAGTAATATAAATAATTTATAAAATAAATTATACTGGAGATGTCTACAGTTGGATTATAGTATATAGTAGAATGCTCATTAATAACTATTTATGAAACATCTATCATGTACCTTTATATATCATGATAGTCCCTGAAGGGAATTAAAAAAATTCCTTGGGCTCTAAGAATGGAGATGTTTAAACATTTACAATGATAGACAAATTACTTGGGACAACCAATAGTTTTGGTATCATTTCATTTTGTGACAAAAACAGTCATGTGCATGTGCTTCTGACACTAGAATGACTGAGATTGAGCTGGTCTATTTCCACTTTTATCAGATGAGTGATGGATTCTGTGCCACACATATGTTTCATTGCTCTTTTGTTGTGTTTTAAGTTTATCTTTTGAACAGTTATTAATCCAAGAACATGTAAAAATTGTAGCTGTTAAGTAACATATTTCAGTGGTTATTAGAGATAATGCTACTGGTTTGGGGGAGTCAAGCATTTTAAGGATAAGCTCACAATTTAAAAAGTTCAATCACACTGACATGTAAAGTACAGTCAAAATGAAAAACAAAGCAGCAAAATAACAAACTATTGCTGGTAAAAAAAGTCTAATTAATCTTTAGAAGGTAGCTAGATGGTGCAGTGAACAGAGTGCCAGGCCTGAAGTCAGGAAGACTGAAGTTCAAATCTGGCCTTAAACACTTATGATGTGACCCTGGGCAAGTCACTTAATCCTGTTGCCTCAGTTTCCTTAACTGTAAAATGGAAGCAGGAAATGTCAAATCATTCCAGTATCTTTGGGCAAGAAAACCCAAAATGGGGCCATGAAGAATTGAACACAAATGAAATGACTGAACAACAATTCTTAGAAACAAAAGATCTTCAGATGGATATGACTGCTGTTCATACTTTTGAGTTGTCCATAGAGTGTCATATAGGCTTCTTGAAGCTGGAAGAACAAGACCAGTAAAAAATAGTTGCTAAACAATGTTATGAAGAAAAAAAACACTTGTCAATGGCAAGATAATACAAAGAATGAAACACTGTGGATGAGAAAAATGTAATTTTCACTGATGAAACTCACTTTTTAAATAAAAGCTAGACTAAAACACTCTTGGTCACACAAAGTCCAATGACCATAAAAGATGCAGGAATCTTTGTAAGACTAAAAAACATCCACCTAAAAACAATTTGGAGTATTTAATACTTCTAATAGGCCTAGAAGTCTTGTTCCCACTTAGGAAATGGTGAACTCAAAAAAATATTGATACACTGAGAAGCAGAATTGTCCCAGAATTACAAAGACTCCTACATATATATATATATGAAATACCAGAACATGATTTTGTGGCAAGCTATATAAAGGTAAAAAAAAAAACATACTCATGATCCCATATTCCAAGAAATCAAGAATAAGAAGTAAAAGTGAAAATAGAAATAATTAAATTATCACCTACAGGAGGAAAGCTCCAAATGAAAACTCCCAGGAATGTCACAATCAAAATCCAAAACTTCGAGGTTAAAAAAAAAACAACAAAAACCACCAAAACTTCAATTTGAGTACCAAGAATCCATAATCAAGATCATATAAGACTTGGTCACTACTACCATAGAGATAGACCTTGGAATATACTATTCCAAAAGGCAAATTACAACCAAGAAATAACCTATCAGGCAAAACTAAGTACACAAAACTTTAATATAAAATAATGGAAAAAACACCCTCAATGAAATAGATTTTTGAACATTTTTTTAATGAAAAGGCCCAAACTGAGTAGATATTTTGAAATGGAAATGCATAAAAAAGAGAAGCACAGAAAAAAACAAGAACTGTTTACATGATAATAGGAAGATAATAAATGACTTCTTAGAACTTTAGGACTTGAGGGTAGCTTTGTTCTTTTTGATGGTATCAGGAGAAGAAAGAAATGAGAAGTATAGGGACTAGGAATGAAAGGAGAAAGGAGGGGGGTACTCATCACATCATAGAAGTACATAAAATAGAATATTTAGACATAGAGGAAAGGGTAGGGGGGATAAGCATGCTAGTGGATCTTATTCTCATATGAATCAAACAAAGGAAAATGGAACACAATTAGATACATTCACACATATATAGATTGCAGTATAGAACTATATTAAACTCAAAATGGAAATAAGAACAGTGAGAGGACTGAGGGAAGAGAGGGGTTTAAGAGAGAGTGAAGGATAGTTATAAGAGAATAATGACAAGTGAAACAAACACCAATATTGGAGAGGACAATGTCAAGAAAGGCTTAAATGGAAAGGAAAAAAGAATAAAAACCTGGGATTGAGGGCAGGACAAAGAGAAGAAATAGAATGGAAACAGGCTGTTTTATTTATGATAGAAAGTATTAGGCAAACTCTTTTGCCTAATGGCAAAAGGGGAAAGTGAACAAAGAAAAAAAAAACTAAAAGAAGAAAGAAAAAAAGGGTTATACACAATACTAATCATGAATATGAATGGGATGAACTCACATAAAATGAAAGAGGATAGAAGAGGAAAACAGAATTCAACAACATGTTTATAAGAAATATGTTTGAAACACAAAGATTCATATAAAGTTAAAATGAAGGACTGAGGAAAAATCTAATATG
Source organism: Dromiciops gliroides (assembly GCF_019393635.1). Lineage (NCBI taxonomy): Eukaryota > Metazoa > Chordata > Mammalia > Microbiotheria > Microbiotheriidae > Dromiciops > Dromiciops gliroides. The sequence goes on along the minus strand of NC_057865.1, from coordinate 206,965,674 downwards.
CTTCAGACAAATGTAAAAATCTTGATTCCAATTTCAATAGCAATCATGATTTCAAATATGGCTACAGTAAAAAGAGATAGTAAAAAGAGAAAAGCAGAGAAAAATGCTTAGAGGCACTATAGAAAATGAATCAAAATCAATTCTTCATAAATATATATATATATATATATACACACATATGTATACTTATATACAGAGATACAGACACATACACATCAAACAGTATAGCATATAAATACTTAAAGTAAAAGTACATCAAATTGCAGGAGGCAACAAACAATAAAACTTATAGTAGGGAACCTTATTGTACCCCTTTCAGACTTAGACAAATCTAACCAAAAGATCAACAACAAAGAAGTTAAGGACAGAAATAGAACTTTAGAAAAATACAAAATGATACTGGAAATTAATGAATGGGAACAGAAAGAAATTTATATATTGCTCAGCTGTGAATGGCATGTTTACAAAAACTGATCATGTATTTACTAGGTTTTAAAAGCCTTATGAAAAAATAAAGACAAGCAGAAATGCTAAACATGTGATTTTCTCATTTCAACATAATAAAATTATACTAAATGGAGGGATTTGAAGAAAGAATTAAAATTAATTAGAAACTTACTAATTTAATCCTAAACAACTGGTGGTTCAAAGAACAAAACAGAAAAACAATGGAAAATTTCATCAAAGAAAATAGCACTGGGGCAGCTAGGTGGTGCAGTGGATAAAGCACTGGCCCTGGATTCAGGAGGACCTGAGTTCAAAGTCGGCCTCAGACACTTGACATTTACTAGCTAGGTGACCCTGGGCAAGTCATTTAACCCTCAGTGCCCCACAAAAAAAAAAAAAGAAAAGAAAATAGCACCAATAAGACAACATAGCAAAACTGACGGAATGTGGATAAAGGAGTCCTTAGAAGAAAATTTAGAAAGACTAAAGCAATTAACTGGGCAGGCAGACTAAAGCAATTAACGGGCAACTAAAAAAAAAAGTAACAATTTGAAGCCCTCCAACTAAGCAACAAAACAAAAATTCTGAAAATCAAAGAACAGATCAACAAAATTAAATGCAAAAATACAATTAAATTGATAAATAAAAATATCTTTAAAAATAAATCTAATAAGGGGGCAGCTAGATGGCGCAGTGGTTAAAGCGCCGGCCCTGGATTCAGGAGTACCTGAGTTCAAATCCGGCCTCAGACAGTTGACACTTACTAGCTGTGTGACCCTGGGCAAGTCACTTAACCCCCATTGCCTGCAAAAAATATATTTAAAAAAATAATAAAATAAATCTAATAGGGGCGGCTAGGTGGCGCAGTGGATAGAGCACCGGCCCTGGAGTCAGGAGTACCTGAGTTCAAATCTGGCCTCAGACACTTAACACTTACTAGCTGTGTGACCCTGGGCAAGTCACTTAACCCCAACTGCCTCACTAAAAAAAAATAAAAAATAAAAAATAAAAAAAAAATAAAGGGGAGAGTAAAACTAAACTATATCAAAAAATAAAAAAGGATGGGGTGAGAGGGAGGGAGAGTAGAAATCAAAATTTTTTTAAATGAATATTAATTTATGTTAGTTCATCAAGCCTTTAAAAATGTTTTTTAAATGCTTTCAGAGAATTTTTTTTCTCAAGAACTGATTTAGTTGCACACTGGAAATCTTGACATTGTCTCTTCATTATCACTCTTTCACATAGTTATTTGTTGTTGCTCTGATTTGTTATTTGAACCACCCATTATTTAGAATGTCATTCTGTAAACTGTATTCATTACTGTAACTTTTGCTTCTGCTCTCATCAAACTCAATTTTATGGCATTATGCTTAATAATGAATAAATTTCACATTTTCTAAAAAAATGCTAAAAATGTTTTATACGTAATTGGAAAAAAAATTAAAATATTTTTTAAAATTAAAAAAGACATTTTAGAACAACAGAAGAGAAATAAAAGAAATCAGAAGAAACTATTTTGCCCAAGTATATTAAGAAAGTTGACAGCTTAAAGGAATGAATGGCTACTTTAGAAATATATATATACAATAACCAGATTAATAAAAGCAGATTATGTAAATAACCTAATATATGAAAAAGAAATTGGAGAATCTAAAAATGAATTTACAAGTAACAATCATTTTAGTAACAGATGGATTTATAAGTTAATTATATCAAACATGAAAGATAATTAATTATAATACTACATAAACTGTTAAAAACAAACAGGAAAAAGGACCTTTTCAATTATTTTCTGTGATATAAATATGGACCTTATCTTAAAAGGAGAAGGAAGGGAAGATTAACATTTTAAGGGAAACTGGTAACTGGGCAAAAAAAAAATTCTTTGTGGAAAGTTTATCTGACAAAGGTTTCATATACTCTCAGTAAGTCAATAAGCATTCATATAATGCCCAAGCACTGTGCTAAGCACTTTTTACAAATATTATCTTATTTGATACTCACAGCTCTAGGAGGAAGGTACTATTATTGTCCTCATTTTACAGTTGAGAAAACTGAGGCAAAAAGAGATTTAAGTGATTTTCCCAGGGTCACATAGCTAGTGTCTGAAGCCAAATTTGAACTTGTCTTCCTAATTCCAGGCCCAGTATTCTATCCATTGTGCCACCAGATGCCTCAAAAAACAGGGAGAAGCAAAACAGAGATAAATAAAACTATAGGCCAATATTTCTAACAAACATTGAAGCAAAAATATTAAATAAAATATTAGCAAATAGGCTGCAAAATATTAGGAAGACTATACACTAGAACCAGGCTAAATTTATATTTTTTTAAATGGGCTCGTAAAAGATGAGGTGGGCTATAAACATAATAAATCATCTTAATCACATAAATAATAAAAATCACAATAGATGTTGAAAAGGCTTTTGACAAAATCCCAGACGCATCTCTGTTAAAGACACTGGAAAAATACAGGAATAAATGGATAGAAATGGAGAATAGTTATAGGCTTTTCCAATAAGATCAGTGGTAAAACAAAGATACCTTTATAACTACAACTATTTAACAGAGGGTTAAAAACCTTAGCTACAGTAATGTTAAAAAAAAAAGAGAAACTGAGGCGCTAAGCTTAGGTGAGGAAGACACAAAATTATTGCTTTTTTGGTAGAGGATATATTGATTTATTGAGAAAATACTGGAGTCAACTAAAAAAATTAAATGAAAAAATAAATTCATCAAAGTTGCATGGTATGACATAAATCATCATATCTATTACCAGTGGTACCCAGGGCCAACAGATATAAAGAGAATTTCTGTTCAAAATTACTACAGAATATAGAAATTATTTTGGAGTCTACTACTGGCATACATAAACAATGAATCTAAATTAAACAACCACTTTTTACAGAAATCAAGACTAGATTTATTCAGAGTGAAAAGAACTAGAATAGAGTAATTTCTATTACATCAACATTATTTCAGCTGACTAAAGATAAAACATGCAACCAACTTCCTGTCAGGCAGTGATGGACTTAAAACACAGAGACATACATTTTTGGGTATGGCCAATATGGAAATTTATTTTGCTGGACCATGTATATTTGTTATGAACATTTCCTTTTTCTTAAGGTTCAACTTGTGGTAGAGGGAAGTTCCCTCTGATATAACCTTCAATTTACAATTTACATAACTTGAATATTATTTGCATGTTGTCTCCCCCAACTGAATGTAAGCTCTGAATGTAGGGTTTTTTGCCCCTTAAAAAAAAATCCCCATTACTTAATACACGGCAGTAAGAAGCTAAATAAATGCTTGTTGATAATAATGATTTTCTTAATATGTTTAACTATTTTGCTTTGTCCCAGTTAGTTTGCATAGCACTGTAGTACTAGTGTTATCTTTACATAGTCATTAACCTTTACAAAAAAAACCAAAATCTCTCTACCCTTTCATACTTGGAAAGCTTACAAAGTTTGGGCATAAGTAGTGCCAAATATGTCATTCATTTTTAGCCACTAGCTTGTCAAATTGTATGCTGGAACTTAGCCAGGGTATTTGGCTAATAATTCTCCTTACAATCATAAGTCATTGTTTTTTTTGTAACTTCTTTTGGACTTTCTTGAAAATACACACCCAGATGTAAGTGTTGCTTTCATTAATCAACTATTGCTTGTTTACATTTAATTCTAATAATCAATAAAGGTCCTTAAACTATATAACTATAAATTTAACAATAATGCACATTTCTGCTTTATTTTTAAAGAAATATCATGTTATATATACTAAGTGCTAGATTGATTCCACATAATAGAGAACTACTTAACCAAAACGTGTTTGTGTATTTACACATTTACTTTAATGAATTAATCATAGAACTTACCTTGTTCTTCTGTTGTAACTTGCAAAAAAGTAAATAGAGTAAATAGAAATTGCCAACGCTGAAGAGTAGATTAACAAATCTGAGCATTCCTATGGAGCAGACTACATGTTGAGACCATCCAATGATCCAAGTGGCAGGTTTTACAATTCCAACAGATACCAGGTATAAACCAGGTAGTGTAGTGATCATGGGATCCCACTTAAAAATGAAAGAAAGATCGTAATAAAGATAATGCTACAAAATATAGTATCAAAAATTAAAGACAGGAATATTTTTCATTTTACTTTCTTCATTATTCTATCATGTCAGTATAGGAAAGAGAGCCTCAGACCTAAGTTCTAATTCCGTCTCTGCAATTAACTAGCTGTATACTTTTGTACTCCCCAGAACTGCTGCCTAAATGGCAAAATGAAAAAATTGAACTAAATAATCTTTCTCTTCCGGTTTAATGACCTGAAAACCTATATAAGTCATGCTGTTAGACTACATAAAGATTCCTTAGAAGAGTCAAGATTTCTTCCTTAAATAGATATTGGGGAGAAGTTATATCTATCTGGCTAATAGTTACAAACTATTGATATACAAATAGTGGACACCATTTTCATTGAGTTTTTCCGCTAAGATTCAATGGAGAGACAAATTGCTACAGTGCTTTGGTATCTGGTTTGCATTGCAGAGGGATGCCAGAAGTGGGTGGCTGTTTCTTAACCAAGCATTTAGTGACCGACCCACAGTCAGCAGGCGGGTCAGATCATTAAGAGAAATAACTATAACCAGTAGCCTCAGTAGCTCATACGAAATGCACCCACAAAAGCCTTAGAATGAGGTATTGTTGGAGGGCCTTTCTTTTTGGAAAAGAGGACTGCAACAGATTCTCCGTTAAAATTGCGGGAAGATGAAGACTATGCCCCAGACCTCGAAGGCCCTTCTTGGTCCGCTAAAGACTAGTGCTAAGGGCCGGGTGGAGGATCCTCACCTGGAAGGAACCCCAACAGAAGCGCTGGGCCTGTGGCAAATGAAAAATCTCGTCCATGTAGGGCTCCCGCAGCGCCCGGTTTATGAGGGAGAACAGGAAGCAAGAGACCAGGAAAGTACAGCTTAGGGCTGCCGAGAAATAGTAGCCTTCAAGCTGCTCCATTTTCAACCAAAAGTCTAGCGCCTCCAGGTCAATTTTCAGTGCCGGAAGTCCTAGTTTTAGGTTGACAGACCAGAACCCCGGGCTCTGCAGGCGCGGGTGGTTGAGAAACTCGCAAGACACAAAGCAATAGATCCCACGTGAAGACCAGGCGACAGAAGGGAACAGTACGCAGTAAGAGCTATGCGGGGTAGCTGTTTCCGGAGGAAGCGTTTGAATGACGGACGAGGGAACGCTCTTAGCCGCTATAATAGTTGGGAGGGGCCTGTGGTGGGCGGAGAGAAAAGGGAGTGGAAGCACTAGAGGGCGAGTTCTAGCGATGAAAGCTTAGCTGCTCTGTGTTCATCTAATGTGTCACTCTGCTCTGTTCCCTCAGTTCAACCTAGGACATATAGCCTTTTCCAATTCTTACACTTCCCTCATTGAAAGGAAGCGAAGAGAACTGAAAGGAGAGTGACACAGTTGTGGGAAAAGTAGGAGAGGTTCTTAATCAACACAGACCCCTGTTCTCTGTTAGTACTTCCTCCGCTTCTTCCCTCTCACTTGGTACACGACAGTATTTAAGGATTTACCCTGTCTTTCAGTTACCAAGTACAAGAACAATATGCTGGAGAGAGATCAAGGGCACATCTTTAGGGTTTGGTAGGCCTTGGAAAAAGAGAAGAGCCATCTCATTATCAGAGCCTGGAGAAAAAGGAGGAGTGCATAGAGAAGAGGGAAGTCAAAATAGTCTGAGTTTTCTCAGTAAAGGCACCCTCCCCCTTTTTCCTCATCTACATATGGCTTGATTAACATTGAGACTGTTCTAAAAGACATCACGTAATCTGCAAGTTAAAAGGAAAAACAAGAATGTCAGCAAATATCTGATAGAGAATTGAAATTAATTGAAAGGGTTAATTCCATAATTACTAAAGGAAAAATAACAATTATGTAACAAAGCAATTTAAAATGTATATACCTTTGAACAATTTGGCAATTAAGATTAACAATAGTACAAGAAGATAGAGATAAAGTACTACAATTTATAGCAAGAATTAAATCAGAGAAACTGGGTACATACATTCTTTTCACACAGAAATGAAACACCTCCAAAAATTGATACATGGTAGGTCATAGGGAAGTGCTACACAGATAAGAAAAGGCAGAAATTATAAACGCTATATTTCAGACTACAGTGGGATAAAATTAGAACTAAATAATATCAGGAGTGGAAATTATAAAACTACTTGGAAACTGAAAAGATGAAATTTATTAGTTTAAAGAAATTTAAAAAATAAAATTGGAGAGACAGTTTAAAAATTATGTCAAAATATGTGAGGGAGACAAGTTCTTACATGCAAAATTATGTCAATGAATGTCTAGGAAAAAAAGGTAAAAATAAGTGAATTAAGTTTGCACTAAAAGGAATTACATAAAAATGCAAAATAAAAATAATTATTAAAAAGATCAGCAGTAAATAAGAATAGAAAACAAGAAAACAACTGAATTTATAAAATCAAAGAGTTAATTTTTTAAAAGATAAGTAAAATTGATAAGCCACTGATAAACTTGATTTTGCTTAAAAGGGGGAACTCAGATACAAATTAGAAAAATTACAAAGTAAAAAAAGATATTGGCAATCAGAAAAGTTATGGATTTCTTAGGGAATATCACATGGGCAGCTAGGTGGTGCTGGTCACTTAACCCTGTTTGCCTCAGTTTCCTCAACTGTAAAACAAGCTGGAGAAGAAAATGGCAAACCACTATAGTATCTTTGCCAAAAAACTTCAAATAGGATCACAAAAAGTCAGACACAACTGAACAACAGGGAACATTATACACAGCTATAATTTTACAAAGTAATATATGTTTAAAAAAACACACACAAAAAGTAATATATGTTAAGGAAATAGAAATTACTAAAATTGGTATAATAATTTCAATTGACCACTTAGAGAAAGGGAATAAGCATCTACTATGTGCCAGGCACTCTGCTAAGAGCTTTACATTTTATTGGCTCTGCCACTCCAAAATTTTATTTAAGGGGTTATTTTAAAGTTGTTTGGAGGAAAATGTTAGGCTAGTTCATCTGTGTCCCACCCTATACTCTGCCATCTTGGCTCTCTATTTTTCAGGTTCCCTTATGGTTCCTTTCCCACTGTTTAACAAATGTATCTATCCACTGTTTCCCTATTCAAAACAAAACAAAACAAAACAAGCTTCATTTGGTCTTGTTATCCTCTCAAATTTTTATCCTGTATTTCTCCTCCCTTTCATAGGCAAACACCTAGGAAAAACTTTACATTTGTTGTCTGAAGTTTGGCTTTTGACCACATCACTCAGTTGAAAGTGCTTTCTTCAGGATTACTGACATTCTTTTGTTTTTAAATAGATTTTTATTAATCAGTATTGGTGGGGGGAGGGGAGCTAGGGGGCACAGTGGATAGAGCACTGGCCCTGGAGTCAGGAGGACCTGAGTTTAAATCTGGCCTCAGACACTTGACACTTATTAGCTATGTGACCCTGAGCAAGTCACCAAAAAAAAAAAAAATCAGTTTCTTTCTCACTGCAAGACCTAGTGTTTGCAATAATAAAACCCAAAGTCTGAAATAGTTTTAGAAAGAAATTTATTAGGTCTGTAAGTAGGGAGAGAGCCAGAAAGGTGTGGCTCTCTCCATGAGTCTTTGTGAGGTTACATTATATAGAATTCAGGCAAGGGTGTAAGGACATTTGCCTGAATGGCCTCACATAGGTAGTAGTAGGTAGTCTCCAAGAAAATGTCAGTCTGAGATGGACATCAGCAGGTAAATCAATATAATTTGGGGAACACAAAACACAAGCTTTAGATGGATCCAAAACAAGCACTGGGTGAGAGCTAAACATTTACAACTATCTGGCTTCCCTAGAGTGTTTTTGAGGTTAGTATGACCTCTACACAAGTTTTTGGGTTAGACAGTTTTATAGCCACATAAAGCTAGTACAGCAATATATGAATAAAGGATAAATAATACTTTCTCCTCAGACCTAAAGGGAAGCAAATACATAGACTGATTGTTGATTACACTTTGTAAGGACCCTTTGCCTCTAAGAGCCTCTCCTTATGATCAGATTGTTTCACCAAGAACCTCCATTTAAGGAGGTTAGCAAGGCCAGCCATGTCTTCATTTCTCAGCAGCTACACTTTGGACTTCAATAGGATGCCCCAGAAACCTCTTTATTTATTTATCCTTGAAGATCAGTCTAGCTTTTTAAAATTCATACCTTCAAAGTACCCTCTTCCTCTATGGCTGCTCTCTCTTATTGGATGACTTCTCCCAGAACTTCCATTTAAGTAAAGTATCTAGGCCAGCTACATCTTCATTTCTTACTAGACTGCACTCCAAACTTTTCTAACAGAACTCTGGACAGGTACCTTCCTTTTCATATTAAAAAAAACAACAACAACAAAAAACCCATCAACACACATGCACATATATCCCATAAAAAAGTACCATTGGGGGGGGGGGGGGTTGGAGACAGCTAGGTGGTGCAGTGGATAGAGCACCGACCCTGGATTCAGGAGGACCTGAGTTCAAATCCGGTCTCAGACACTTACTAGCTGTGTGACCCTGGGCAAGTCACTTAACCCCCATTGCCTCACCAAATTAAAAAAAAAAAAGTTCCATAGGGTGATCTACAAAAAAATGTAGTACCTTCTCACATTTTTTTTTTTGCGGGGCAATGGGGGTTAAGTGACTTGTCCAGGGTCACACAGCTAGTAAGCGTCAAGTGTCTGAGGCTGGATTTGAACTCAGGTACTCCTGAATCCAGGGCCAGTGCTTTATCCACTGTACCACCTAGCCACCCCACCTCCCCACTTTTTAAGTTTACTTTTATGTGTTGTCTTCTCCAGTTAAAATATAAGTCCCATGAGGGAAGGAACTGTCTTTCTTTTTGCTTGTATGTGTATTCCTAGGACTTGACACATTTCCTGGGACATTGTTTTTGGCTGATCAAAAATTAAAAGTTGAACCAAAGAGAATATGAGAATATGAGTCATTCCCCAATTGATAAATGGATATGAAAAGCAGTTTTTCAATGAAGAAATCAAATTATTTATAGTCATATAAAAATTCTCTAAATCATTATTAATTAGAGAAGTGCAAATAAAAACAACTTTGAGAAATCATCTCATCTATTAGATTAGCTAAAATGATACAAAGGGACAATAATAGGTATGATTGTATATAAATTGATTTTTTCATTAAAAAACTGCCTGTTCATATACTTTGACCATTTATCAATTGGGAAATAAATCATATTATCTTATATTTGATAAAGTTCTCTACATATTTGAGATATGTAAAGAATTAATTGTTATTTGAGGTTTTTTCTAGCCAAAAGATGGGGTCATAAAAACCTCAAATAACAATTAATTCTTTCTTCAGTGTGGATAGTTTTAGCTTTCTCCATCACCCAGTCCATCAGAGGAGCTTAGAGATTCTTCAGAGATGCAAGGAAGGAGACCGACAGCCTCCCTCAAAACAGAGCAGGATTTATTTAACAAGAACTAACTTAAAAAAATACAAACAGGATCAGTAGGGGAAAGGAAATAAAATGGTGAAAGGAAAATTATACAACCTGAACAACACAACCACCCAGGAATCAGCTGAGAACACACAGCAGCGTCCTGTCGCCTTCCAGCTTCAAGCTAGAATGGCGAAAAATCCCTTCTTCTCAGCAGAACCCCAGCTGGACCACCCATAGCTCCAGCCAATTGGCTGGCCGCTCTGACAGTCACATGACTACCTTCACTAGGCTTCCAATCATTATAATTTTGCTAGCCCACGACTGCCGATGGTGAGTGGTGATGACGTGAGGTACCAGCGCCATGGCAATGGCTACAACCAGTGGGGTACCACCATGCTGTGTGGGGAGCCCCAGAGGCCAGTGCACACCAAGGTTCTTTTTTAGAATTCTAGCCAAAAGATGGGGTCATAAAAACCTCAAATAATAATTAATTCTTTACATCCTCCATCTTTGTTTCATCAAAAAACATGGGGTGTTTCCTTGATGGAACAATAATAATAATAAATAAATTAAAAATAACAGAATATCATAACCAATGCTAACAAACAATATACCAATAACATATAGGAAAGGGAAAATACATATTACAGATGATGTATATAGCAAACAAAAGGAAAAAACCAAAAACAAAAATGTCCATTTAAAGTCCTTGTCTTCAGAGGAGGGTTGAGATGTCATCAGGAGAACTGGACTCTAGTCTGGATTCTGGCTGTCTCTGGATTCTGGTTGTCTCTGGAACTGCTGGGTTTTCATTAATCTTTAGCATAGCATTTTACCAAAAATGTTCAAATTAAATAATGAAAGTTCTTCAAAATATATAAAACAAATTTAAACTTCATATATACAGCATATTGGAGTGCCCCCCTTTGGAGGATACTCATATTCATACGCAATGCAAAATTGAGACAATTATGACATTACTAACACTTTTTACCACTATATGTCTGGATCAAGGCCAAATTAGTTATGTGTCCACGATGACACCATGAAAATGTTATGGAAAGGTTACCAACCACATCTTGTGGTGCATAGACCATCAATAATTGTGCTAGGCCTCAGGTGGATGGATTCTGGACCATGCCTCCTAGATTAAGTGAAGAAGCCAAGTTAAGTTTAAACCGGTGCATGTGTTAGGGCTAACATGACACCAGACCTTATCTCTCAAGTACCCAGTGCACTTCTAGCTGTTAGCTAGTATGTACAGGCAATTGGGGAGGAATTGAGATGCAATGGCCTACCTCCTTTTGTGATGTGGACCTATCCGAATTGTCTTTATTCATTACAACAGTTATCATAAAAGCTGACTCCATCTGAATCTCTTGCTGATCTCTAGTGATCAGTCCATTGACATGTTGCTACCTTGACATATTTTTAAATAAACACCTTTTAATTCTTTTCCTGCTTTGGATCATTAATCAGGGCAAAAGGGGCAGCTAGGTGGTGCGTGGATAGAGCACAGGCCCAGGAGTCAGGAGGACCGGAGTTCAAATCCAGCCTCAGACACTTACACTTACTAGCTGTGTGACCCTGGGCAAGTCACTTAACCCCAATTGCCCCATAAAAAAAAAAAAAAATCAGGGCAAAATCCAAAACAAAGAATTTTTATTTTAACAATATGTACTTGACCTTGTTATGGAAGAAAGCAAGAGAACTTGTAGCAAGAGAAAAAAATAGGCTATATTTTCACTATAACCAAATGTTTATTTTTATACTTAATGAAGCTTAATCAGAGATTTAAAAATGAAAATTGTTTATATGTATCATTGTTCTGATATCTGTCAGAACATTACATCCCTAAAAATACACCAACTTCCTACTATATGCCTGTATATTTTCTTCCTCAAATAAATATTCTCCTTTAATTTCTTTTCTTTCTTTTTTTTTTTTAATTTTGTGAGGCAATTGGGGTTAAGTGACTTGCCCAGGGTTGAGCAGCTAATAAGTGTCCGTGTCTGAGGCCGGATTTGAACTTCAGGTCCTCCTGAATCCAGGGTCAGTGCTCTCTTCCACTGTGCCACCTAGCTGCCCCTCTCCTTTAATTTCAAAGGAAATTTTTCTTTTGTTGAATAATTTCCCTGGTCCATTGATGTGTTTTGTGGCAATAGCAGGGTGCCCTTGAAAGCTTGATAAAAGTAACAGAAGAAGGTATGAACTATTTTGTTTTCTGAATATAAAGAAAAAGTGCTCCATACTGTTCCTACTTCAAATGTTTTTACCAAGCTTCAAAGGCTTGGGGAAATTATTATTCAGATTACGATAGTAAGTTCCTGGAGTCCTTATATTAATGATGTAGGAGGCAAACAAAGGGGTTAACCAGCACAACCTAAGACCCAAGCTCTAATTTAGATATGAGCTCTAGAAGGAATTCAGACCCCAGTTAATGAATAACTTAAGACATGGCGTATTCATTCATACAAGTCAAGGTCTAGTTCTCCTTACCCACATTAATCATCCCATAACAAGAACATAAAGAGGCAGGTCATAGAGACTTTGACTATAACAATGATACACTGACAGGGTATAGAAATTCAAACTGATAAATGAAAATATTTTGAAACTAGACATGGGAATCAAAAAGTGACATGCGCAGTAAAGGCCAAATTTGTCCCCAGATTCACCTTATGACACATAAACCAGAAAAACACACCTCCAGGGAAAAAGGTACCTGCCTTTGGAGCTGGCTCAAGCCCCCAGGAACTCCAAATTAGGATAAACCCTCCCATGTACCTCCCTAAGGTGGAGATTATTATGAGACTGATAATCAATTTATCCACACTATAAATAGAACTGTCTTTCTTTCCATATTCCAGAGATACCTTTCCACTTCTCTGGTTCTCTCTCTGTGGTCACTCACAGTCCCTGAGTCTTATAATTCTTTTGGGATGACTCACGATCAATTTGACCCTAATTCCATCCCACATCATTCATATAAAAACAGCTGTGGCAATTTTCTTGCAAACTTATCTGTTCCTCCTTGCTAAAAGGGAAAAATTACAGCAAATTAATAATGGTACTAGTTGTTTACATCATTTCTATAATAGTGGCTTTTAAATAATACATACCAAAGACAGTGTGGTTCTTTCTACAAATTGCCTGTCCTTTTAAAACAAAAAATGTATACAAATTTGAGCATTCATTCACCAAATATTTAACATCTGTGCAACATAATCATAAAAGATACAATGTTGCACCACACATGGTCCTTCAGAAACAGTCTAGTAGTGAAGATATTGTTTTTAATTTTGCTAAGTACAATAAGAATGGTAGAGTGCTAAAGGAGTGCAAAGCAAATCACAAATCCAGAAGACCAAAGATGGTAGTTTCATATGCTAATCACCTTCTATTAGAGAGGTGACAGATTTAAAATGTAGAATTCGAGAATACATGGCCAATTTGAGAATTTGTTTCATTTGATTATCCACATTTGTTATGAGGGCTTTGCTTTTATTTATTGTTTAATTTAGGGGAGGGATGGTAGAGAAAATAAAATACCAATTGGAAAAATAATAAAACCTAAAATAAGGGAGTCCGAAGAGTGTATAATTTTTCTGAATTGGACATCCAGGATGAAATGTGAGGTCAATAATTAGAAATTTGAGGCTAGAGCTCAAGAGAACCATGAAAAATCTTAGTACAATATTAAACAGGAGACAAAAGATTTTCACTGGGCACTAAAGGAACACTTGGGGTTAGCAAAAGAAAAGGAATGTGTTATAGTTGTGAGGGTTGGAGATTGGTATGTTTAAGTGTGCAACCATGGTGTTTAAACCAACTTTGGGCTTGGATCAGAAGATCTGAGTTTGAGTCCTGGCTTCCAGTTACCAGGCACATATCCACAGGCAATTTATTTCAACATCTGAGCCTCAGCTTCCTAGTGTGTAAAAGTATAATATTTACAAAAAAGATCTCACCAAGTTGCTTTGGGGTGAGGAGATTGTTAACCTAATAATTCTATATAAATGGGAGTATCTTTTTAGTCTATCCTACCCACAAGTGTTATCTTCTAACTTCTGGCTAGAGCTACCACTACTTAGGCCGACCAAACTGCTATAAACCTGTAAAGCAGTATTCACTTGCCGACACAACAAGCAACACACGCGGGCAGACGTAAAGGAAAGGAAGCCCAGGCCTACTGTCTTCTCTGCGCGCATGCCTGGGTCCGCGTCAAAGGAAGTGGTTTTTAACCATCTGATTGGGAGATTTTTGCCATTTGCTGTGGTTTAAAGGCGCCTCCCTCCGGAGGGCAGGGCCAGCCTGCTTAGGAGTGAAGTTTCAGCTTTTTCTGGAGCCAATCCTGCGGAAGGGGAAAATGAGGGATCCTTCGCCGGGGTCGCGGCTCCAGTCCTCCCGGTGTTTGGCTCTTCTTTGGGCTCCTCATGGCGGCTGCGCAGACAGAGCTCAGGTACCGGTGACCCCTGCGGCTGCCGGCCCGTGCTGCTGCGCTGCTTCAAGCCTGCAGAATAACGCGGCCTCCCCCACCCTTATAATATGATTACTCCCCCGGATTTTCTGGTTAGCTTTCAGAAGGGCTTTGAGATCCCCGGGGAACTTGGGCGTTTTCCGATGCTCAGGTTCTGCTCCTTGAGCCTAATCCCAATTAATCAGAGCCTGAAGACCTTGTGTTTCCTTCTGCCGCCCGGAAGTACAGAAACAAATGGCAAGTTAGGCAAGAACCTTTTGACTTCCGGGTCACTTTCTGCGCTGTTGCTTTAGCCAGAGTTAGCTCCAAATTCTCTCCGTAATTGAGATTTGGAATTACAAAATGCTTCAGTTACCTTGGGCTTTCATCTATACTAATCTCACAATTTTGGGAATGGCTTGTTAGATTGTTAGTTATATGAGGTAAATTAAGCCAGTGTCATTTTTTGGTCTCTATAACATCCCCAGTGCCTAAAGTAGGTTCCTGAACACAGTAAGAACTAAAATGTTTGTTGAATTGTCCAAAGAGATACAACTGCTTAGTTGTAAGAATCAGTGCTAGAGCCTATGTCTTCTGATTTCGAGTCCACTGTTCTTTCACCTCTTAGGGTTGACAATAAGGACAGAAAGCCCACTCCAGTCGCTGGCCCACTCTACTTTGTAAATTTTGTTGGCCCTAGAGCTAAGAATGATTTATATATATATATATATATATATATATATATATATGTGTGTGTGTGTGGTGTATGTATATACATATACATGTATATTATGTATATGTATATACATATACATATATATGTATATATATATATATATAGCAGAAAATGGGGTATGGGTTGGGGTTGGGGGTTGGGGTTCTTAGGAATTCCTCTTTAAAGAAATTACACCCCTCTTGCACACAAAAGTAGGGTAGAATAAGGTGTAGTTTATTTAGGAGCAAGGGAAGGGAAGGGTGGGGGGGAGGGAAACCATGAAAGAATCCTTGGACCTCTCATGGGGAGATAGGCACAAAGCATTGGCTCAGAGTACCAAATCTACTTTTATAGAAGACTGATGGGTGGGGAGGGGATCACCATTTGACTGTGGAAAGTTCCGTTAGTGAGGGAGACCATCCCCCACTGATGGATTAGCTGGGGGAATTGGGTGAGGAGTGGAGGGACCATCCTCCCAACTGGTAGTGACTAGAAGATTTGGGTGAGGGGGTGGCTATAGATCCCTCTTCAGAACACAAAGGCCGCAGCCACACCCAAATTTTATCTCCCTGGGTAAGGGAGACCAGAATGAAGGGTGGGAATCCGAAGCTAGCTCAGTCAGATTTGGTTCCACTATCTCTCTAGTGTTATCTGTCCTCTGGTTACTTTTTCAAGGAGAAGATTCCTTGATGTTCCCCAGAGAACATTCTAGGGGTACTCTGCACCCCATGACATACATATAATATATATAAAATTTTTTTGCCAAATTCTGACCCTTCTCTACTGCCTTCCTAAGACATAAATAATCTGCTATAGGTTATACTATGTGCAAACATGTAGAAACAGTCCACTTTAGTCAATTTGGATGCAAGAAGATGTGAAGTAAGGAAGAAAGAGAAAGAAAGATAGTAATGTTTGAGTCTGTATTCAGACATCAGTTCTTTCTCTGGAGGCAGATAGCACTTTTCATCATGAGTCCTTTAGGATTGGGTTAGATCATTTTATTGCTGAGAATAGCTGTCATTCACACTTTTCATTATAAAATATTGCTGTTACTGTGTACAGTGTTCTTTCCTGGTTCTGCTCACTTCACTCTGTATCCCTTTATGTCTTTCTAGCTTTTTCTGAAATCATCCTGCTAATCATTTCTTATAGCACAATAGTATCCTATCACAATCATCTACCACAACTTGTTTAGCCATTCCCCAATTAGGCTTCCCCTTAATTTCCAATTCTTTGCAACCACCAAAAGAGCTGCTATAGATATTTTTGTACAAATAGGTTCTTTCCTCTTTTAAAAAAAAATCTCTTTGGGATATAGACCTAGCAGTGGTATTAACATGGATAAACTATGCTTTTTAGGCATAGTTCCAAATGCTCTCCAGAATGTTTGGATCTCCAGAATGGTCCCAATTTCCCACACTCCCATCAACATCTAACATTTTCCTTTTTGTCATATTAGCCAATCCGATAGGTGTGAGGTGGGTACCTCAGAGTTTACCTTCTCTAATCAATAGTGATTTGGAGCATTTAAAAAAATGTGACTATATAGATAGTTTGTGATTCTTTGTCTGAAAAACTGCCTGTTCATATCCTTTGGTCAATATCAACTGAGGGATGACTTCTGATAAATTTGACTCAGTTCTCTTTTTCTTCTCTTATTGCTATAGTTAACATTTCTAGTATAATGTTACATAATAGAGATGATAATGGGCATCCTTGCTTCACCCCTGTTTTGTATTGGGAAGGCTTCTTGGCTTATCCCATTACAGATAATGCTTGCTGATGGTTTAGATAAATATTACCATCATTTTAAGGTAAGGTCCTTTTATTCCTATGCTCTCTAGTGTAATGGGTACTGTATTTTGCCAAAGGCCTTTTCTGCGTCTATTGAGCTAATATGATTTCTGTGGTTTTGTTATTGATATGGTCATGGTCAGTTATGATGATAGTTTTCCCTTATATTGAACCAGACCTGCATTACTGGTATAAATTCCAGCTGGTCATAGTGTATGATCCTTGTGCTGTTTTGCTAAAATCTTTTTGCTAGTATTCATTTAAAATTTTTGCATCAATATTCATCGAGGAGATTGGTCTATAATTTTCTTTCTCTGTTTTGGCTCTTCCTGGTTTGGGTATCAGCACCATATTTGTCTCATAACCACTTTTTTTTTTTTTTTAGGCAATTGGGGGTTAAGTGACTTGCCCAGGGTCACACAGCTATTAAGTGTCAAGTGTCTGAGGCCGGATTTGAACTCAGGTACTCCTGAGTCCAGGGCCGGTGCTTTAACCACTGCGCCATCTAGCTGCCCCCACCACTTGGTTTTAATGACTGTCATAGCTAAAAAAGCTGGAGAATGCCTTGGCTATGGAGCACAGGACCTGTGTTCAGATCCTACCTCTGAGGCTTATTAGCTGTGTGGTCTTGAGCATATCACTCTTAACTACTCTGGGCCTTAATCTGGGTATTTTCTTCTATACAATGAAAGGGTTGGATGGCTTCTAAGGTTTTTTCTGTTTCTAAATCTATGATTACATAATCCAAAGTGCAACATTTTGACTTACTTTCATTAATCATGATACTAACTTTTCAGTCCTATTTGCCAGCTACGCAATTTGGGGGGTTGAAATTCCACAGGTAAATTCCATCATTCCTGATGCAGTCAGTTATTTTCATAAACTACATCAGCATGAAACAAGCTAGAGAGAATCAGAAATAAGGGAACTAAATAACTTAAGGTTCAGTAAATCCCAAATCATGAGTTATTTAAGAAAGAATTCTCTATTTGATAAGTACTGCAAGGGGAAATTGGAAATATTCTTTCTGACAGAAATTAGGCTTAACTCAATACCGTATACCAATAAATTAAAAATGGATTTAACCTGAATAGTAAATATCATACCATTAAGAAAAGATTGGAGACAAATATGACATTTCTTTAACAGCTAAGGATATGTGGTATATTCTTATTTTGATTACATGAAATTTAATGCTTCTTCAACAAACAAAATGAAATCTAGGATAAGAAGGAAAGCAATAAAATGTAAATAAAACCTGTAAATATTTCTTTGTTCCTGAACTTTAGTTTTTCATTTATAAAAAAGGGTAATAATTCTTGCAGTAACTACTTCACAGTGTTGTTGCGAAGCTCATTGAAGTAAAATATGTATAGTTCTTTGTATACCAATAAGTAATGTGTAACTGTCAAGTATTGTTTCTAGGTTATGATCATGATTCAATTATCTCCAGCCTTCCATTTCAATTCTGAGTGTACCAGCTGTACATATAGCAAGCTAGAAGTATCCTTTCTAGCCTGGCTGGAACTGTAGCCATTAAAACTTGACTTCCACCTAGTGGTGGATGTGACAATTCAGACTATACAGTTGATGAGGACAGCTTGAAAACAAAAATATGTAGGAACCTTTAGTTCTCTTGTTTTGCATGGATTCTCTAGGAAACTCCCTGTTCATGGAACTTCTGTG
Source organism: Dromiciops gliroides (assembly GCF_019393635.1). Classification (NCBI taxonomy): domain Eukaryota; kingdom Metazoa; phylum Chordata; class Mammalia; order Microbiotheria; family Microbiotheriidae; genus Dromiciops; species Dromiciops gliroides. The sequence goes on along the minus strand of NC_057865.1, from coordinate 206,947,067 downwards.
CTGCTAGGGTCTCTGTCCATTCCTTTATTTTTTTGGTAGAGCCTTTGCTAATTAGATAGATATCAGCAAATGTAGAAATCCTTGGGTCAAAATATTTTAAAATCTCTCACTTTTTCTCACCTTAACTTTGTGTATATGAATATGAGTCAGAACACTGGTAATGTATATCTCATACTCAAAAACATCATTAAGTGACTTCATATATTTTTCTTACTGGTTTTGTGAATGATCTTATGTCCCAAGAGAAAAGGAATCAATCTTTATAGTTTCTGCATCAATCAATCACAAGCATTTACTATATTTCAGGCACTGTGCTGGTCTCTAAGAATATAAATACAATATATTTGCTTTAACAAATTTTCCATATACATAGTAAAACAGAAAAAGATTGTACATGAAACTGTAGGATCAGTATTATATATTGCCTTGCTTTTAAAAAATATATAAGATCATTCTATGGCTTTCAAAGTTGTCCTATATATCTGGCCTTTATAACTTTTTTGGGGGTGGGGCAGTGAGGGTTAAGTGATTTGCCCAGGGTCACACAGCTAGTAAGTGTCAAGTATCTGAGATTGGATTTGAACTCAGGTCATCCTGAATCCATGCCTAGTGCTTTATCCACTGCACCACTTAGCTGCCCCCTTCTAACTTTCTTTCTGTTTTTCTCTCTATTAAAGAAAAAGATGGCCATAGAACCCTCTTTTCTTTCTTTTTTTTTTGTGCTACTCTTTCTCTGTCATCCCACCCCTCCTACATTCCTACTAAAAAGAAAAAAACCAAACAAGAAAACAAAGTCATATATAGTCAAGAAAAGCAAATTCTTACTTTTGTTTTCTTTTGATGAGTTACATACCTAATTATGTTCCATATTATTGATCTGTTTTATTACCCATTATCAATTGTTGGAATGATTACTGCTTTGTAATGTAGTTTGATACCTATACTACTAATGCTTTTTTCCCCACTTTTTGTTGTTTAATTAACTGAAATTTTTACCTTTTCTAAGGAGAATTTCACTTTTTTTCTAGCTCTATGAAAGTAATCCTTTGATATTTTGATTGTTATGGCACTGGATATGTACATTAATTTGGATATTTTCATTTTTATTATATCGAGTAGGCCTATCCATGTTCAATGAATATTTTTCCATTTATTTAGGTCTGTATTTTGGTAAAGAATGCTTGGTAGTAGCACAGAGGAACTAGCCATAGTTCCCCCTATGTGTCTTGGTAGGGAGATTACTAAGTATCTGTATATTTCTGGAATTATGTGTAATGGAATTAATTTCTTTGTCTCTTCTTGTTGGTTTCTTTTTGGTAACATATAGAAATGTTGATGATTTACATTAATTATTTTATGTTTTGCAACTTTAAACAATTTTTTTGTTTCAATTAATTTTTAGGCAACGCTTAGGAGTCTCTACATAAGTCATTATATCATCTGCAAAAAAGTGATAGTTTTGTCTCTCTTAAGTTTACAAAGCACTTCATTTGATCCTCACAACAACTGCTAAGTGATTTGCCCAGGGTTATATGTTATTGTGACAAAAATGTCCCTGAGTCCATTGACTAAGTATAGCCAATCACCAAACAATAATGCAGAAAAGGAAGTAGTTATGTATTTTATGTTTATTATGCTCAGAGCACAGATAATACTGAACACTTGCAAGTAAATAAGTCAGTGACCCTTGAGCATCAGTGTAAGTTATTTGGTATAGTATTTGGTTACATAAGCAATATGGGTAAAATGGAAATTTACAGATAGAAGAAAGGGAAGAAGAAGGCATTTCCACATTAGAAAAAGAAGGAAACTAGCTTTTTTAAAACTGGAAAAGTGCTTACTGTCTCAAGCTTGATTTTTGCGAACTTCAGCAAGTTGCGTTCCAATGCAGCTTCCAACATTTACTAGCTGTGTGATCCTGGACAAGTAACTTAACCGCTTTCTTCTTCAGTTTCCTCAGTTGTAAAATGGGGGTTGTAATAACATCTTCCTCATAGGGTTATTATGTGGATTAAAGGAGATAATATCTGTAAAAGTGCTTAGTATACTGTCTTGCACATACAGGGTGGGCTGAAAGTCACGAAGGGATCTCAATATTTAGTAACTCCGTTATTTTTTGTTTTAATATACAGTACTATAGTATCATATACAGTATGTATACAGAAATGAATTTAATTATGTGTGAAAAATCAAATCTTGTAAATGGAAAAAAATTTTTTAAAAATTATTAAAAACATCGTGACTTTATAAACACATTTCTTTCCCCACCCTTTCCCCTTGTCAGTGCATGAGAAAGAGCAAGTATAAGGACTGAGAAAAGACCACTAACCTTGGCCATTAAGAAATCTTTAGGAACTTTGGAGAGAGAGGACCTTGAGTTTAGTGAGAAAGCCTATTTGTGATTAGACATAGTAAATCTTGAGAGACTGGGGAAGATGTTAATTATTCACATAAAAAGATTGTTTTTTTTTTCTGGAAGTCTTTTTTGTGGTATATCAGAAATAGGTAGCATTTTGATTTCTTTAAATAAGCTTGAAAGCTATATGTGTATATTACTTGTATTTTTAAATTGTATTGATATCTTTTGTTTTATATCACCTTTATTACTTAATAGTCCCTCTACTTTTGTTCTCTTCCCTCCCAGAGAACCGTCTTTTGGAACAACAGATTCTTAAAAGAGGAAAAAAGAAGTTCAACAAAACTAACAAGCAAATTAACTCAGTCTTATAGTATGGGCATTAGTCCCCCACATCTTTAAAGAAGGGAGAGGTATGCACATTTTCTCCTCTGTTTTTCAGGGTCATTATTTTTATGCATAATTTAGTTTCATTATTTTCCTCCAAATCTCTTCACTTTTAATAAAGAAATAATGTTAATAAGTGTGGATTTTCATGTTTCTTTTTTTTTATACAGGATTTTAGGTTGCTTCAGCACTTTATGTGAATTGGAAAAGAGTGGATCTATGAACTTTTAAATATAAACTATATAAATATATATCAGTATTTGATGAAAAACTTCCTTATCTTGTGAAGAGAAGATAACAAAACAATAACTTCATCAACATATGTAGGTGCCTAAATGTTGGGCTGATTAGGCAGCTGGCAGATTTCATTGATCCTCAGGAAGGATGGAAGAAGTTAGCAGTTGATATAAAAAAGCCTTCTGGAGATAGTAGATATAACCAATTTCATATACGTTAAAGGCATTAAAGTCCTTTCTTTGGAAAATTCTAATATCAAAAGATGCTATGGGGGCAGCTAGGTGCACAGTGGATGGAGTGCCGGCCCGTGATTTCGGGAGGACTGGTTCAAATCCGGCCTTAGACACTTGACACTTGCTGGCTGTGTGACCCTGGGCGGGTCACTTAACCCCCACAAAACCAAAAACAAACAGAGATGCTAGGCACTTTGCTAAGAGCTAAGGGATATCCTTGCCTTCAAGGAGGGGTGACTAGGTGGCGATAGTAGAGTAGAACAGCTGGATCTGGAGTCAGGAAGATCTGAATTCAAATTTGGCCTCAGACAGTAGCTGTGTGACCCTGGGCAAGTCACTTAACCCTGTTTGCTTCTGTTCTTCATCTGTAAAATGATCTGGAGAAGGAAATGGCAAATTACTCCAGTAGTTTTTCCAAGAAACCCCAAGTGGGATCATGAAGAGTCAGACATGACCAAACAACAACAAAATGCCTTCAAGGAGCTTACATAGGGGATTTCCTAACTACATAGTTATGACTAGTTGATAAATACCCAAATACTATAGATTCCTACATTTCAGATAATAGGCCACAAAGGAGGAGACTTTGGGAGAATTTTGACATTTTTGCTTAGGAACCTAACATTTAAACTTGAAACACTGCTTAGTTTTATGATATAAAATTTTTGTTAGAAGTGAGGTTCTCAGGGGCAGCTAGGATGGCGCAGTGGGATTAGAGCAGCTGCCCTGGATTCAGGAGGACCTGAGTTCAAATCCGACCTCAGACACTTAACACTTACTAGCTGTGTGACTCTGGGCAAGTCACTTAACCCCAATTGCCTCACAAACAAAACAAAACAAAACAAAACAAAAAAAAAGAAGTTAAGGTTCTCATCTCTGCCATTGAGTCACTGATGTTAGTAATTGATATTTGTATATAGCACTGGAAGTTTGCAATGTGCTGTAAATATATTAGATCATTTGATCCTACCAAGCACTCTGGTGCAAGTACAGTTAGGTGTTATCATTCTCATTTTGCAGATAAGGAAATTCCTGATAAGGATAATAAAGTTATCTCTGAGGTTAAGTAACTTGCCCATTATCATACATATATACCAAAGTCATTGGTCTTTCTACTATATCCCAGACTCCCTTAAGTTGTTGCCTATGGGGTTTTATCTCTATAAAGCAATTACACAATTTTCTATCTAGGTAAATTGTTTTTATTTTTGTTTTTGCAGGGCAATAAAGGTCAAGTGACTAGCCCAGGGTCACATAGCTAGTAAGTGTCAAGTGTCTGAGGCCACATTTGAACTCAGGTCCTCCTGAATCTAGGGAAGTGCATTATCCACTGCACACCTAGCTTCCCCCCCAACCCCCCAAATTGTTTTTATCTGACTCTCACGATGCACCCCTTTCCCGAAAAGAATCTTGGACAACTCTTAGCAGTGGATCACTCTACTCCTCCTTCAAAGAAGAATGCAGCTAGCTCCCTCTGAGAATTAATGTGAATTGCAGGACACATTGATCATCAACACTTGGAACACACTTGCTGCCAGTCTGGGTTCCTCCCAGGGCTATGCCTGTCTGAGCTGAATTTCTGGTTCTGTTCTGGACCAGGAGCACAGGGTGCACCTGGGGGTGTTCATAGAGCCACCTGCCCCACCCAGGTGACATGCCAGAGGCAAGGGTGGGTAGCTTTTATTTTTATCAGTCACTGTAGCTGCAAAAGGTACATTATGATCTATAGAGAGATAGGGAGGCTTCTCTGTGGTTTTCAATCAATCAGTAAACATTAATTAAGCACCTCCTATGTGTCTGGCACTGTACTAAGTGCTGGAGGATACAGAAAAAAGGCAAAAAACAGTCCTTGCCTCAGGGAGCTTACTATCTAAAGAGGGAGACAACAAGCAAACAAATATATACAAAGCAAACTATATTTATAGGATAAATAAAAAATAATTAGCATAGGGAAGCACTGGCATTAAGAAGAGTGAGGGAAGGCTTCCTGTGGTAGGTGGAATTTTAGTTGGGACTTAAAGGAAAACAGGGAGGTCAGAAGTCAGAAAGGATGGGGCAGCTAGGTGGCACAGTGGATAGAGCACCGGCCCTGGATTTAGGAGTACCTGAGTTCAAATCCGACCTCAGACACTTAACATTTACTAGCTGTGTGACCCTGGGCAAGTCACTTGACCCCAGTTGCCTCACCAAAAAAAAAAGAAGTCAGAAAGGAGTTGGGTAAGTGTTTCAGGTATGAGGACAGCCAGGGAAAATAGTTGGTGAGAGAGAGTCTTGTTCATGGAACAGCCAGAAGGCCAGTATCACTGGATTGGAGAGTACATTTTGAGGATTAAGGTTATAAAAGGACCAAAAAGATGGAACAGGACTAGATTATGAAGGACTTTGAAGACCAAATAGAGCATTTTGTATTTGTTCCTGGAGGCAGTAGGAGTTTATTGAATTTAGGGGGTGTGACATGATTGGATCTTCATTTTAGAAAAAGGGAAGATAGATTGGTGTGGAGAGAGATTTGAGGCAGGCAGACCCATCAGCAGGCTATTGCAATAATCCAGGCATGAGGTGATGAAGGCCTACATCAGAGTGGTAGCAGTGTCATAGGAGAGAAGGGGCATATTGAGAGATGTTGTAAAGATGAAATTGACAGGCCTTGGCAACAAATTGAATGAGAGGGTGAGAGACAGTGGGGAATCCATTATTACTTTTAGGCTGGGAACCTGGGAGACTGGGAGGATGGTGTTGCCCTCTAGTAATAGGAAAGGTAGGAGTGGAAAGAGGAATATTTAGGGGGAAAATTAGTTCTATTTGGGAGATGTCTATTGGACACCCAGTTTGAGATGTCTGAGAGGCATTTGGAAATGAGATTGGAGGTCAGCAGAGAGATTGGGGCAGAATGGGTAGACTTGAGAATCATCAGCACAGAAATGGTAATTAAATCCATGAGAGCTGATGAGATCATCATGAAGTATTATAAGAGAGACCCAAGATAGAACCCTTAGAGGATCCAGCAAATTTGGGGGGGGGGGGGGGGGGGCAATGAGGGTTAAGTGACTTGCCCAGGGTCACACAGCTAGTGAGTGTTAAGTGTCTGAGGCCGGATTTGAACTCAGGTACTCCTGAATCCTGGGCCGGTGCTTTATCCACTGCACCACCTAGCTGCCCCCAATCCAGCAAATTTTATAACTAAAAGGACCAAATTCTTAATGAGAATGAATCTTGGTTTAAAATTTATAAACCAAAATTGAAAGTGGTGTGCATAAATTGCTAGCTAACACTTGTATTGGTTGAGATTTTTAAAAATTAATATTTTAAGACAATCTCTTTTATGAAGTAATAGGAAAAATTTTTAGCTTTGATGCTTCCATATTTAATAAACAAAGGATAGTAGTGAAGATCAAAAGAAAGTTGTATAGCATGCTGTTTGTGTTTTTCATTTAAATTCAGATTGAATTTTCACTGCTTCATAAATTTCAAAGGCAATGTAAGTTTTGTAAACATATCTTGCTTCTTTATAAGACTACACTGAAACTTTATGAGAGTTTATCATTTACTTTAAAATCTCAGGAGAATGAAATTTCTGAATTTCTGTTCATAGTATATCCATATTGCCCCTAAAAGTTCTCAGTCTTATTTAGAGATTAATTTTACTTTTCTGTCTTATTTTCAAGGAGATTTGAAGGATTATTTCAAACTGGAAAGAGTCCCACTAGTGAACTACTCTTTGACTGGGGAACCACAAATTGTACAGTTGGAGACCTTGTAGATCTTTTAATCAGAAATGAATTTCTAGCACCAGCACGTCTGTTGCTGCCAGGTACAATTTTTCAAGATTTGATAAGGAAAATGCAGAAGTAGGAACATTTCTCCTTTCCCTTGCTTTGTTTTTTGCTTTCTTCCAATCTTTTGGTTGGCAAAGAACAATAAATTCTAAATTGCTAGGTTCATGATTCTATTTTAGAATTCCTGTATAAATGTTCCCATCTTTTACCATATCTCCAATTACATCCTTGAAAGCAAAATCAGGTGAGCTTGCACTTATGGGAGGTTCAAATAGAATCCATCATTTTGCATTTCTGTATGCATCAGAAAATTAAATGTCCTTTTGGCATCATAATTTTCATTTTCCAAATCTCAGTCCCTGTGACATTAAAACATGGATTACTCTTCTTACCTTTTACTGTCTTTACATTTTAACCTTATCAGCTATCTTGTTATGCTTGCTGTTTATGGGGGACACTTAATGTCAAAATTGGAATAATGTTAAGTGGGACAGGGTGGTGCTGGGTCACATCAATTGCTTCATTTTCTTTAAGGGAAAGATAAAATATCTTGATAAACTTTGCAGATAGTGTTCCAGAAATTGTCCATATAGTCCCACAAGAAGAAACAGCCACTCAAAAGAAATTGCTGCCTCATTATGACAAAGAAAAGACACACATGAAACCTGCATTCATTCAGAATCATGAACAAATCTCTTCACCTCTGGACTCAAGTCCAGACATGAAAAGTTCAGAAGTTAGTGATACACGTAAGTAACTTAAAAAACAAACAAAAAAAACCTCAACTAATTTAATGGAGAACTCTATTGGTTTTCATTATAGAATTTTCAACAGAAGTAGCCTTGCCTGTTTAGAATTAAATTTAGAATTATTTTGTTAAATATTAAAGATATATTGAAGCAAACAGTTGGGGTACATGTTTTCATCCTGATATATCTATGTATATACTTTGTTGAGCCTGGCACCATCCTCAGAGGTTCTTAATTTAAAGGCTGAACTTTTCAAAAAATATGTTTTGTCACCTTTATTTTAATATAATTGATTTTCTTTGTAATTCTGTGTATTTTATGCATTTAAAATATTATTTTGATAATTTTTTATACCTGTCTATTCATTCTTTTTTTATATCCTATTTAATAATATTCAGCTCAAATCTTTTCCCTGAGTTCTAATCCCGCAGCTCTCTTAGCTATTGCTACTTAGATACCCCATTAGCAACTCAGATTTAGTATGTACTGAACTAAATTTTTTATCTTCTTTATAAATTAAGCCTACCTCTCCTTACAACTTTTAAATTTCTGTTAATGGCAATATGATCCTCCCAGATAATTGGACCTGAAAGTTCATTGTAATCTTTGACTCTTCCTTTTGAATCTGAGGAAAAGAAGAAATGGGGCAGGACATGTGTGAAGGGCTATGTGGCACTCCTCTAGCCTGAAGGAAAGTCCTACATATAGATGGGACCAGTTCTTTCTCCTGAGAAGTTATTTTTGACAGAGATCAGTGCTGATGAACCATTAATTGCCTAGCATGGGAGGAAGCAAGATACTTTGAGATCTCTGTGTGCACATCCTTCATTCCCCGCTCCAGGCAGTGATCAGTAGGAGAAAATGAGGGGAAAAACAGACTGAAATTACTAAAGATCTCGGAAAAAAACTCGAAGACCTTAAGCATTAGCAGATAAATCAAAAAAGAAGATATTAATAGCAAAAGGAACCATGGTCTATAGTTCTAGGGAGGGAAATGAAGAGTTCTCTCCCTGAATCACACTAATTTGGAAGCACTGAAAACTTACAGGCCCCAGACTGAGTGAAGAATGAAGCAGAAGGGCATATAAGACAGAAGCTCAATATAGATATTTCCTTTCTTTTTATATCACTTTGGTGGACTTTGATTAAAGCCCTTCAAAACTGCCCCTTCTGTATTATTATCTGACATTTCTCTTGCTTTCTTCTATTGGCCTAATGCCTCTAGCCTTTATTTCCCAATCATATCCAAGGCTTTCAACAGACATAATCTTCATTATTCAGCAGCAGGTGGTGTAATTGATTAATGTACTGGGCCTGTCATCAGGAAGACTCATCCTCCTGAGTTCAAGTCTGATCTCAGGCACTTACCAGCTCTGTGACCCTGGGCAAGTCACTTAACCCTGTTTGCCTTAGTTTCTCATCTATAAAATGAGCTAGAGAAGGAAATGGCAAACCACTCCAGTATCTTTGCTAAGAATACCCCAAATGGGGTCATGAAGGGTTGGACACAACTAAGTCGACTGAATGACAACAACAACAAAGTGAATTTTCCTTTACACTTTAGTACAAGTTTTTTTTCTAAAAATTTTAAAATTAAAAATTTTTTTTAGTGAGGCAATTGGGGTTAAGTGACTTGCCCAGGGTCACACAGCTAGTAAGTGTTAAATGTCTGAGGCCGGATTTGAACTCAGGTCCTCCTGACTCCAGGGCCAGTGCTCTATCCACTGCACCACCTAGCTGCTGCCCCTAGTACAAGTTTTTAATACACAAAACCAATTAATTGCAATACTGTCATGTTTTAGGGTTCTTTGAGAATTTTAAGTTACACTGATGGTCACATTGGTCATAGCCAAAATATTGTAAATTGTTTATTTATATGTATATCTATTTATAGTACTTTCAATATTTGTTTAAATATAGATAAGTAATTACTAATGGGAAAGGAGTTTTCTTTAGTTCATTGAATAATATTAATAAATTAAAGTGGGAGCTCAAGTTAACTAGTTAATTATGAGAAGAAACTTCAGTTTTGGGGGTAGCTAGGTGGCACAGTGTTGGCCCTGGAGTCAAGATGATCTGAATTCAAATCCAACCTCTGATACGTGCTAACTGTGTGACCCTGAGCAAGTTACTTGACCTTGTTTGCCTCAGTTTCCTTATCTGTAAAATGATATGGAGAAGGAAATGGCAAACTACTCCAGTTTCTTTGCTAAGAAAACCCTAAATGGAGTCACGAAGAGTCAGACACAACTAATTAACTGACCCCCTTCCAATTACAAGGTTATTAATGAGTAACAAATTATCTAAATATATCTCTAGATCACTATAGAAATCAAGAGGATAAGGGGCAGCTAGGTGGTGCACTGGCCCTGGATTCAGGAAGACCTGAGTTCAAATCTGGCCTCAGACACTTGGCACTAGCTGTGTGACCCTGGGCAAGTCACTTAACCCTCATTGCCCCCCCCCCAAAAAAAAAAAGAAAGAAAGAAATCAAGAGGATAAACATAAATATATGGCAAGAACTCAAGTAGCAGACTGAAGTTGGATTACTACAAGTTTGTGGTTAGACTCAGTGGTGCCTATCTAAATATATGTATGTATGTGAGGGAATTATGCACAATCTCTATTGTTTGTTAAAAAGACATGCTAAATTAGAGTTTTGATAAGAAAACAATTTTAATCTTTTTTCTTGTAAAAGGTCAATAAAGGGGCAGTTCCTACAGTTTTAGTGTTTAAATTGGAACAAATCATTGGTTATCTGGAAACTCAATTTTTCTTTTATCTAATGAACTTTTTTCCTCTTATTGCTGTTGCAGGTTTTCAGAGTTTTTCATTTTATGAATTAAAGAGTGTTACAAATAACTTTGATGAGCAGCCTATGTCAGCTGGTGGAAACAAAATGGGAGAGGGAGGCTTTGGAGTTGTATATAGAGGCTATATCAATAACAGAACTGTGGCAGTGAAGAAACTTACAACTGTAAGTTGCCTTTCCCTTTAGGAGAAATTAGATGGTCATTTTTGTTGTTGCTGTTGTTGTTGTTCTGTTTTTTTTTGGGGGGGGGGCAGTGACTTGCCCAGGGTCACACTGCTAGTAAGTGTGTCAAGTGTCTGAGGTCGAATTTGAACTCAGGTCCTCCTGAATCCAGAACCAGTGCTTTATCCACTGCGCCACCTAGCTGCCCCCTAGCTGGTCATTTTGTAATGAGTTTTGGGGTTTTTTTGTTTTGTTTTGTTTTTTGAGATTAGGCCTGCCTTTTTTGCATAGGCTGGAAATACAGCAGCCAACTCACAGGACAATGCTGTTGCTGGAAACTTTGATTTGCTCCATTGCCAATCTGGGTTTTTTCATTCCCTCCCTAGGCAGGCTGGTGGCCTTCTACTTGTGGGGGCTCACATAATGGTGCCAGACACACAATTGGCTTCATCCATACTGTAACTCAAAACTTCTAAACTTAAGCAATCCATCAGCCCCAGACTCCCCCAGTAGCAGGAATTACAGACCCCACTATGCCCAGAAAAGTAACAGTTTTAGACAACCATTTTGCTTACTGCAATGGAGTAAATTGAAAGTAATGCTTGCTTTTACTTACTTATTCACCTAAAACTTTATATATTCTAGGAAGTGTGGTATAGTGGAAAGGGTGCTAGACTTGAAGTTGGGAGAATTATATTTATATATGGCATCATCATTTATTATTTCTCTGACTATGGACAATCACTTAACCTCTTAAGAAAGTCATATTTGCATTGCCTATTGTGAGGAAAGTACTTTGTAAACCTTAGAGCACAATGTAAATATGAATTGGCTCTGTAACTAAAATAAAAAGAAACAAGTAATTATTCTGATATAAGTAGACTTATCTAAGATTGAAGGAAAATACTTTAAAAAATTAAATATGTAATTGTTTATATCTGTGCAGTATTTTATAGTTTCTTCTTTGCTCATCAGTGATTTTTGGTTTTATCAGTATGGATGCTTCCCCAACCAAAACAAATTACAGTTCCCCTAAAACTTAATAGATGATGTTGTAACCAGTACTCCATTCCCTCCCCGCCCCCAACAAAATCTTCCTCTACTACTGTGGTGATGAGTTTCTTCAAATTTTAATAGGTGATTTTTCAGACTACAGACATGTAGTCCATCTATAGACCCATACTTAAAACCTTTCCAACTTAGTAGGACCTATCAAAGCTTGGGCTTTTCTATCAGTTTTCAAGAATCAAAAATCCCTTCCATATCACCATTGAGATATTAGAGTATTATTTTTGTGGAAGATGTTACAGTTTTTATACATAAGGACAGTTTTAAACTAACTTTTCTCTTATTAAGTTGTATAGTCACAACCTTTAAAAACAGACAAAATGCATTAAGAAAGTTAAAAATTATAGTTGTTTTAGTTGTGGATAAACTTAATTCACAGCCTAATGATCTTTATCCATAGGCCACATTATTAAAGTTAAAAAAGAACTATAATTCATTCTTGGGTATAATGGCACATTCTTGACTTTATCTCTGGCTCATTAATGGCTCACTGTCTTCTACTTTATTTTCTTATCATACATTTATAGAACAGCAACATTTCCATGTTAAACAGAAAACTGTAAGCAAAAATTCAGGTTTACTAGCTCTTTAGGGCACATTTCATAACATGTTGCCCTAAGCCTACCGAATCTTTTAAAAACATAAGCATCTGAGAGTGATCGAAATTTTTCCCTGATTTAAAACTCTCTGAGAGAATTGCTTCATAAATATGCTTTCATGTAATTTCCTTCATTGGTATTTTATATTTTTCCCCCTTTACCACCCAGACCTCGGAAAAGTTATTTCCTATGTCTGAGCTTCAGATATTTGTTTGACAAGTGCCAGATCAGATGATTACCTGAAGTTTCTTCTAATTATAGAATCTGTGACTTGGTGATATTTTTGTTTTATAGATGGCTGATATGTGTAGTGAAGAACTAAAACAACAATTTGAACAAGAAATAAAAATAATGGCAGAGTAAGTATTAAAAAGACAATTTTGCGGATGAAAGAATACCAGAAAAAAAAAGCACCAGAAAAAAAAAATGAGCATGGGAATAGAGGTCAGGAGATAAAGGTTCTATTCCTAGCTATGATATAATCTGTGTAACCTTGTTTAAGGCATATAACTTCTCTGGTTCTTGATTTCTATATGTGAAATGAAAAAACAAGGATTAGACTAGACCAACTTTAAGGTCTCTTCTAGGTCTAAAATTCTGTTATTCTCATATCAGCATAACTAGAGATATGTAAATCAGCAAAATATATGAACAGTCATGTGTTTAAAAATAGTATCATGAGAAATCATATAGAATTTCAATTCTTAGCATTTTTAGTTATTTTAAGATACAGAATGTCCTCAGAATTCCCAAGGACTGGTGCCTTTAAGTAAGGAGATCTCCAAATATCCCTAATAAAGATATAGAGCTATGAGAATAAATTTGACCCTTACTAGCTGTAACTCTGGCAAGCCACTTAACCCCTCTAAGCCTCAGTTTCCTCATCTATAAAATGGCAATAATAATAAGACCTATTTCACAGGGTTGTTATAAGTATCAAATGAGAAAACATGTATTGTGTTTTATAAACCTTAAAGAGCTATAAATTGTTGTTAGTCTTCTTTAATGTTGTTTCTCCCTTTTCTAAAAGCATCTCAAGTTCCAGGATGTTAGGGAACAAATATCCACTATCCTTGATAACAAAAAAATAGTTTAGGGTTTTTCGTTTTTCCATTTTTCTTGTGTTCATTGTCTCCTTTCCCTTTTCAACCATGGGAATACTTGCTTTCTTTATTTTTAGACTGGTTTTACTCCTAACTGCTTCTCCCAACCAGTATCATCCTATACCACATTTAACGGATGAGTTTATATGCTAAATCAGTATTGCCTCTAATAACCATCCCTCTTCATTTGGGAAGTAAGTCAAATGTTTATTTATTAAGGTGCATTATAGGTTCTTTGATCTCTTTATAATGACAGTTAATTTACATTGTTTAACTTGTGGATGACATTATTTTAGTTGGTGTCATTGTTATGTCTGTTGTCTATTCCCCTTTATTAATTTTCTATAATTTATTTAAATCAGGGTCAGATCTTTTAGAGCATGTGCCATATATTTTTCTGATTTCTTTTTTCACGTTATAAATTTTTATCTTAGCTCTGACAAATTGAGAGCCTTAGGATAACTCACATTAATGATAAATATTTTCCTATATACTAAAATGTAGTCACTTTCATTCTTTGTGATGTTATTTGGTGTTTACCATGTCCAATACTTACCAGTTTTTCTTTGGTGTTTAAGCAAAGTGTATGTACTATAAATTTGTAAGGCTTCAGCATAATCTTTCCTTTCTTTTTTCGAGACTAAGTGTCCCTATCTTTCTCCCGTTAGAAGTCCAGGGGTTACTTATGTGCCCAGTTGCACTACTGATTGGCATAGGAGTTTTACTTCTGTTTCCACCTTGGGCCAGTTTACCCCTTTTTAGGCAACTTAGTGGCCCCTCTGCTCCTGGGAGCTCATGATATTGTTGCTAAATCTAGCGTGGACACCCTTTCATCTTAAGCTCAAAAGACGCACCAATTTACCAATGCTTAGTAGCAGGTATTACAGGCATGTGCCAACATGCGCAGGATAATCGATAAGTCTTTGGCCTCTTTCGCTTCTTTCTTCTGACCCAGACTTTCCCATTTATTTCTTCCATCCTTACTTTTTCCCACCTTTGCGTTAAAGTCACCAAGAATCTCAAGTGTATATTGATTTGATTTGGAAAATCTTAGCAAGTTCTTCATGGATTTTCTTTACCATTTTGTCCTTAGTAATTAATGTTGCATCATCTACAATTATTTTCATGATATCTTTCTGTAAAAATTTATCATTAATACTACAATTCACAATGACCTAAAATGTCCCATGAAATAATGTCTCTTGTAGCTTCTGGCCATATGATAAATCCTATGCCTTTCCAGTGAGTACTTGTAAATCATCCTTTTATTTAGGTTTAGCAAAATCGATAGGGAAAATTAATTTGAGTGGACATTTTTAAGGGTTAAACAGTGACATGATTTATGAAATTTAAAAGTATAACAATTGCTTAAGAAAGAAATCTAAGGGTCTTCATAGCTGCATTGGCCAGAAAGGCCTTGAGCATTGTCAGTGACTACGGATTGTGAAGTATTGTCATTAATTGGGGGGAATATATTGAGGGGATGGTGTCATAACCAAATCTATGAATCAGAAGATGTTATAAAAGAAATAGTTTTATTACTGACAAGTACATACATAATGAAAACAGTTTTTTTTATATAGTAGCAAAATGACTATTTGTAGATAAAGGACCTGGTTTCTATTACTTAAAGTACTAATTATGTTACCTTAAGCGAGTCACTTGATTTTTTGGGGGGCCTATTTACTCATCTTTTTTTTGTTTTGTTTTGTTTTTTTAGTGAGGCAGTTGGGGTTAAGTGACTTGCCCAGGGTCACACAGCTAGTAAGTGTTAAGTGTCTGAGGCCGGATTTGAACTCAGGTACTCCTGACTCCAGGGCCGGTGCTCTATCCACTGTGCCATCTAGCTGCCCCCTATTTACTCATCTTTAAAATTATAGGGGAGTTGTACTAAATGATTTTCAAGGTCTTTTCTAAATTGAAATCCTATGACCTTTCATCAACTCAAATTAAACCAAAGAAGTTTATTCATTTAAACTGGGGCATGGCCTTGGCTAGACTATGCTCCACTCTCACCCTGGTGCAACAGACCTTTCCCGCCAACTTTCTAAGTTGTTTTGTGCTAGAAAATTGTTTCACCCCATTCTTGCGCAGGTTTTGCTGCTTCAGAATTTGTTTTGGGGTATTATTTAAAGTTATTTGGAGGGGTTTGGGGGAGAGCTCAGGTGAGTCCTTGTCTTTTCTCTACCATCTTGGCTCTGCCCCTCTCTAATTAGTATTTTTAATATTGATGCTTCTCATTTGTTTGGGGATGCCTAAAATGTTTGTGACCAAAGGTTTTTTTTTGTTTTTTGTTTTTTTTTGTTTTTTTAGGCAATGGGGGTTAAGTGACTTGCCCATGATCACACAGCTAGTAAGTGTCAAGTGTCTGAGGCCGGATTTGAACTCAGGTACTCCTGAATCCTGGGCCGGTGCTTTATCCACTGCGCCATCTAGCCGCCCCGTGACCAAAGGTTTTAAATAATTCTACAATCTTGCTTATACTTGTTATGAAGAAAAAAGCTAAGCAAAGAAAACCATCACAGTTCTTGACTAAATGGTCATAATTTCCAAGTTAATGAAACCTGAAGCACTTTTGCTCCAAAAAGCAAAATAGAACTTGATTATTTCTATTATTGAATTATTGCCTACTAAAAATTAGAAGAATCCTCAAATATAAATAATTGTGAGGTTTAATTTGTTTTTATTGATGTTTGGTATTGAGATTATAATAAATTATTAAAAAAGAAAAGGGATTGGGTATAATGGTACATCTCTCTTTAATCCTAGCTATCAGGAAGTCTGAGGGTAGTGGAACTCTTGAGCTTGGGAGTTATGAGTTGTAGCAGGCTAACCAAACTGAGTCTAATATCAATATTATGAGCCCCTGGGTGGGGGGTGGAAGAGAATGTCTAAGGAAGGGAAAACCAACCTAAGTTGTAAACAGAACAAGTCAAAGTTCTTCTGCCAATTAGTAAGTGGAATCAGGCCCATGAGTCATCTTTGCATTTCCAAGGAGACACAATCTTTTTTTTTTTTTTGTCAGTTTAGTAATTTTATTATTTCACATATATTTGTCTACATATTCAGTATACACACTCGAAAGTATAGAGTGTGTACTTATGTTAGTCTGAGGGGCACTCTCGGGGCCTAGTGACAATATTCCACCATAGTGGTGGCAAATGACCTTCCTTTCGGGCAGCTTGCCGAGCTTCAGTCCATTCAGACCATTAAGTGGGGTTTCTTCCTTCAGTTGCTGAACCTCATGGTCCCAACTTTCTAAGCATAGTTCCTTCCACTTCTTCCTCTTGGCAAAGTAATCAGGGTACATCCCCTTCTTAAAGGGGTGCCAGTAGTCTAAGCACCACTCAGGAACCTTGCAACACTCATATCTTTCAAAGGAAGTGCCTCGAGGGGAATCAGGGATAATATATGGTTGAGGATGCTGGTTAGCCCGAAATTCTTGCTCACCCTTCATAAGCAGTTTGGTGGCCTTTACCATATTTTTTTTTTCATTTTTATGTTCTTCAAATTGAGGTCTCAGCAAACAAGCTTTGAAGCAACATGCATCCCTATGGAATACCCAGGACTCGAGGGGGCAAAGCACTTGCTTGTAGAGCTGTAGCACCTTCTACTGGTGGGTCAGAAAGGTGCCTGCAAGGGCACACAAGGCCATCTCGCCCTGCTTTTCATCTTCAGCCCAACCTGGACCTAGTCTTTTTTAAAAGAGAGAGAGAGAGAGAAGAAACTGTTAACAGTAGTGAGAAAGTAAAAATAAGATATTTGGGCCTCTTCTTCAGCTATCTGTTTTGTTGATTAATCATTCAATTGTGTCTGATTCTACATAACCCCATAGACTTTGTCCCTGGTGTGGTAAAAAATGGAAGTTTTAGCTTAATCATTTGAGAGTTGAGCGCATGCTACTGAAACAGCTTTTGAAGGACCGCCCTTTTGGGGAGGAGACTGCGACAAACGGCGGTGTGCCTGCTGCTTCCCGGAGAGCCATGACCAAGCACGCCATACTTCCGGGATGCCAACTTAAAACTGAGAGTGGGGGCAGCTAGATAGCGCAGTGGATAAAACACCGGCCCTGGATTCAGGAGTACTTGAGTTCAAATCCAGCCTCAGACACGTGATACTTACTAGCTGTGTGACCCTGGGCAAGTCACTTAACTCCCAGTGCCCTGCAAAAAAACAAAACAAAACAAAAAACTGAGAGTGGAACGGAAGTTCGCTCTCTGCCTCTCTCACTCTGGCTTCTCAGCTTAGTGGTGGCGGCACACGAGTTTGGTGGTCGACTCTGGTTCTCGGTCTGACAGGCAGTTTTGGGATTCATTGAGTTTTATAATGGAATATAGACTAAGTTTAGATCTAAGATTATTCATTTGTATTTCTACTTTCCTATTTCCCTAATTGGTATCACCTTTTTGTTATCTAATTAATCCTCAAACAATAAAAGCTAATCCCTCACTGATTAAAGCTCAGAGACTTCTTTTCCTGAGTGGTCTGGGAGATATATAAGGGAAAAGTTAAAGGGGGAGTTTAATGCTCTTATATCCAAGTTTAAATCTCACACTGGGGTTTTTATGGCAAAGACAAAGGAATAGTTGGCCATTTCCTTCTTCAGTGTGTCCCCATTTTACAGATGAGAAACTGAGTCAAATAGGGATTAAGTGACTCGCCCAGGGTCACACAGCTAACAAGTATCTGAGGCCAGATTTGAACTCACATCTTCATGTTTCAGGTAGGGTGCTCTATCTACTATACCACTTAGGTGTTTTATAACCAACCTTAAAAAACTTCCAGCTTTGAAATGAACTTAATTATTTAAGATTTCAAACACTTAATTCCTTTAAAAAATTATTTGCCACAGGTGTCAACATGAAAACTTAGTAGAACTACTTGGTTTCTCAAGTGATAGTGACAACTTCTGTTTGGTGTATGTCTATATGCCCAATGGTTCATTGCTTGACAGACTATCTTGTCTGGTAAGTTTCTTAGTAAGTTATTTTGTTTAAAAAAAAAAGTGACATTTAAATTTTCTGAAGTATGCTAATTTTATACTTTGCTTCATATTCACATTCTTCTCACATTTTCCTTCTGTCCTCTTAAAGTTCCATGAATCTAGTATCTCCCTATATCTGAACTCCCCACAATACCATGTACAACTTGTTCATACCTTCTTATCCTATGCTATTTTTGCCTATGTCTGATCATAAATGCACCGTAGAGTTCTTTAATGCTGGAGGATTCACTTGAGGAATTTTAACATTTTGTATGTGATAATATAGCACCTTTGTTCATTTTTATCCCTAGCTCTGTTATATGACAGGCCTAACTCCTTTATTGATGATGTATCTTTGATGATATGCCTTTATGCTAAGAAGCAGTGTGATGTGGTTCCTAGTCTCAGAGTCAGAATAACTTGCATCAGACTTCCATTTCTGCAAAATGTGACCTTGAGCAGTACATTTAAACCTCTCAGTGTCCCAGGTACTCATCCATCAAAGATGCTTGCATGAGGAGCATTATGAAGCAATTAGAAGATGACATGGAAGGGGGAAGTATAAGTTGTCTTGGCCATATATGTTACCTGTGTATCCTCTGCTAGTCAACTCTATAGGCATTTGTTCTTTGCAATTAATCTTTGTATTTTTGTGGGAAAATGTACCCCAGGTTTTTGGGGAAGATGCTGTATTTGTTCTTACTTAATTGTTTTTGCCTTGAGTTAATTATGTTCTCTGGCTGACTAAAATAAATGTAAACATGTCAGGTGGGGACATCATAAGCTCATGATATGTCAGATACAATGCTAGGAAATGGGGAGACAAATATAGTAAATGAAACAATCTGTAATAATAAGCTTTTGTTCTAATGGGGGAGGCAAAGGGACATATAGAAGTATATAGATATATACATAGAATGGTTAAATATGCAAGGAAGTTTGAGAGAGAGGACCCTAGCAGCTGAGGGTATGAGAAGCTTGATGTAAGAGATGGTACCTTAAAGGAAGAGAAGAATTCTTTAAGATGGAGGTGAAGAGGCAATAGATTCTTGATATAGTGAATGGACAGTGCAAAGGTATAAAGATGAGAGATGGAGTATCTAGTATGAAGAATAGAGAGACAGCCAATTTGGGTAGATTGCACAATATGGAAGGAGGAGTGATGAGGCTGGAAGTATATATTGGGATAAAGTTATAACATACTTTAAAAGTTGAAAAGAGGAGTTCACATTTGATTCTTGAGGTAATAAGAAGCCACTGGAGTTTTTTAAGTAGGAGAGTGATGTCTCCAGATCTGCATTTAAGGAAAATTACTTTGGTAGTTGTGTGGAGGACAGATTGAATTGGAGACAAATGTGAAGTAAGAATAATAATTTGAAAGTTTCTTAAATAATGTAGGCAAGAAGTCATGAGGAGGGCAGCTAGGTGGAGCAGTGGATAGAGCACCAGCCCTGGAGTCAGAAGGACCTGAGTTCAAATCCAGCCTCAGACACTTGACACTTACTAGCTGTGTGACCCTGGGCAAGTCACTTAACCCCAATTGCCTCACCAAAAAAAAAAAAAAAAAAGAGGTCATGAGGGCCTGAAATAAGGTAATAGTTGTGTGAGTAGAGAGAAAGGGTAGGATGTAGTGTTGTAGAATTGTAGTGGAGGCAAAAACAGCAAGATTTGGAAACTGATTTGTTATGTGGAGTGAGGGAGAACAAGGGTGATGGCAAGGTTATGAACCTGGGTAAAAGGAAGAATATTGGTGCTTTCAATGGAAATTTAGAAGCTTGGAAGAGAAATGTACATGGGGGAAAAGACAGTTTGGGTCTTATTGACATTTAGATGACTCTCAATTAGAAATATTCAATAAATTTTTGTTTTTAATCCTTGTTTGCAATTATGTTGATTGTTTTCCTAATTTTGAACCATCCTGGAGACAAGGTAGGACACTGAAACCAAGAGCTTTGGGAATAGTTATTCTTTCAGCTTAGTGCCATCAGACATTTTCTTGGGAAGAAACCACTGGGGAGATGAGTCCTGTCAGTTAATAGTTGCTCCAGCAGGTGAGCCACAGCTACTGAAGAACCAGAAAAGAAAGCTCTTGCCACCAAAATCCTTGGCACTTTTGGTCCTTGGTCCAGTATCAGAAATGGTTTTATTTGTGGAAATTACATTAAAGAATAGGCATTGCCATTTACTTCTCTTCTGTACCCTAAGGGTCTTGGGACCTTTCCATCTGACTTGAAGCCAGAACTTTCCACATGTATGGTTTATGCCCTTTAGGAATAGGGACTATCTTACTTTTCTATTTTCATTTCCAGCACTTACCATGGTGCCTTGCTTAGTAAGCTCTTAACAAATGCTTCATTCATTCAGTGAATGATGAAGGATTGAAGCTAAATTGATTACTTTGTACTCTCTCCCTGACCAGCTACTTTACCCTGGCAGGATTGCACAAGCCACCCAAAGGTTTGCAATAGAACACAACTTTCCCTCCACCTCCAACCTCTGCTGTGGAAAGCAGTAAGTGTGCTCTCCCTGGAACAATAGCATGGCAATAGGCTGTGTTGTAATAATGTTCAGTTGAACAACTAAGGAATAATGGGAGCTGGGGCATGGTGCCAACATGTGTGTGGGACTTCATCAGGCTTGAAGGAAAGGAGACTGGTATTCAGTTGAGGAAAGTTATGTACCTGTGGCAATCACTTGGACCAGATGTGGAAGATAATGAAAAATGAATTCCCCAGTATGGGAAGAGGTTGAGACAGCTTCAAGGTCTAGCCTTTAGGGAAACCACTATCAAAGGGGAAAAAGTCATAAAATGAGCAAAAAGAAAAAAGAATTAAATTGCCAAAGATCTCAGTAGGAAAAAAACAACCTGTTAAGGACTTTGAACACAAGCAGATATATCAACAGAATCCTTAGATTCTCAAGAAAACATGGAATCACAAAAGAATGTTCTCAAATAATTCAAGAGAAATTAAGGATCATAAAACCAGAATTTATGGCCAGCATGGCATAAATAATTAGAATTGTAGAAAAAATTTGAATCCATAGTGAGAAATCTTACTAAAAAAGGAAAAGAGAAAATAATTGATTGGTAATGCAAATATACAGAAGTGAAAGAGAAATACATAAACTGGGAACTAAATTGTTGTTTATCCTTCATTTTCAAAGAGGACTGGTGACATCACAGGTGATGACTTGCATATGATTCAAATTTAAGTGAGGAATTGTTGCAGAAAATCAGCAGCCTTACTCTTCCAGAATCATGGAAGTTCAGGGGAAAGACAAAAATCGAGACAATTGGCAATGGTCCAGGATGCAGTGGATGACTTTGATGTCTTAACTAAACTTGAAGTACTTCACAGTGCCTGCTTCAGTAGTTTTCATGGCTATTAAAACAATTTTTCTCATCTACCCATTCCACATGCTTGGGGTAGACATCCCCCTAACTCATCAGTAAGTTTTGAGGCCTGTCAGTCACCCTTAACCTGGTTTAGCCCTTCTGCTGAAACAGTTTTATGAAGGTATGGTTGCTCTGCATGTTATAACTTCTTGGAATCATAAGTGAGAGTTGAATAGCAGATGGACACCAAAGGTGGATGAGCAGCCCTGAAAAGGCTCATACCCTCATACCCTCATGCCCAAGGTGCTAGTTCTCCTTGAATATCTGATACATCCCTAAATAAAACTAAACTAAATAAAATACTGAAATGATAAATAGAACTAAAAAGCTGATTGTTTGAAAAAGCTAGTAAAATCCATTAAAAAGAAAGTGGCAAAAAATCAAATCAACAAAATAGCAAATGAGGCAAAAATCACAACAAAACTAGAACAAAAAGTATTATTAGAACCTATTATACACAGTTCTATATTAACAAAACTAGGAACATAAAAGAAATAGAGTAATAACTTAAAAATATAACATATTCAAACTACCTGCATACCAAATGTATATCTTTAAAATTTCTATCTCAGGAAAAGAAATGGAGCTAGCTATAAGAAGTTATCAAGTAAAAACTCATAGTGCTGAGTGAATTCACTGGAGAATTCTGTCAAACTTGTAACAATAAGGACCAATGCTACATAAATGTTTGCAAAAATTGAGAAATGAAACCCTCTACTAAAGTCCTTTTATAAGACAAATATAATGTTAATACCTAAGCTAGGAAAGAATAAAGCACAGAAGGAGAACTTTGGACCAATATATTAAAGAATATTGATTCAAATTTTTAAAATTCTGCCATAAAGACTAAAGCAGTTCATCTAAGAATTAAATCATCATTATTAAGTCAGATTTATAACCAGCGATGTAAGGATGGTTGAACAGTAGAAAAACAATCAACCTAATCATATTAAAATGAAAACATCCAAAACCAAATGATTATCTCAATGGATTCAGAAAAGATCTTTGACAAAGTCTAACACTCATTTATGATTAAAAGAAACTCCCTAACTTCTACACTATAGGCAAAGAGGGATTTTTGTTTTTAGCAACAAAAAGTAAGCATAACACATACAAATGAGAATTGTAGAAGCTTTCCCAGTAAACTTTTCATACTATTATTTGATATAGTTCTGGAATTGGTATTAATAGCAATAAGACATGAGAAAGGAATTCAAGGCAGTCACAGAAAAAAGACCCTTTTTTTGCTGAAAATTTTAGGGAATCAAGAAAGATCGATAATAGCTTCAACAGTTTCAAAAGAAACTAAAAATTTTGGGCCAGCTAGGTGGTGCAGTGGATAAAGCACTGACCCTAGATTCAGGAGGACCTGAGTTCAAATTTGACCTCACTTGACACTTACTAGCTGTGTGACCATGGGCAAGTCATTTAACTCTCATTGCACCGCCCCCCTGAAAATAAAATAAACTAAAATTTCAATATTATTTCTATATAATAACAAAAACCAGTATTGGACAGGGAAATCCCATTCCAAATAACTATAAAATGCGTAAAATATTTAGGGATCAGTCTACTAAGACACATAAAAGATGTATAGATTTAATTATGAAGTGCCTCTTTAAAGAAATACAGGACAACTTAAATAGTTGGAGAAATATTCAGTTCTCATGGCTGGGTAATGAATGCCATAATGTAAATGACAGTGCTAGCAATGTTAATTTTCAATTTTAATGCCATGCTGATTATATTATCAAAGAAATAACTATAAAATTTTGTAAAAACAAATTCATTTGGAAAAATAAAGATCTAGAATATTAAGAGAAAGGATGAAAATAGGTAGGGACAAAAGTAGAATAGTACTTTCATACCTCAAACAATATTATCAAGCAGCAGTGATCAAAAACGTATTGTACTGGGGCAGCTAGGTGGTGCAGTGGATAGAGCACCGGCCCTGGAGTCAGGAGTACCTGAGTTCAAATCCGGCTTCAGACATTTGACACTTACCAGCTGTGTGACCCATGGCAAGTCATTTAACCCCATTTGCCTCACCAAAACCAAACAAAAAACATATTGTACTGATTAAAAAATCGAGATCAGTGGTTAGGAAGAAATTCCAAGGAACTCAGGAACCCAGTGTTCAATAAACTAGAAAAAAAATTACATGGGAAAGAACTGCTTTTGGATATAAACTGCTTGGAAGACTGGAAATCAATCTGGAAGACTTTAGGCTTAGACTGGGTGGTGCCATGGATATAGTGCAGGGCCTGGAGTTAGGAAAACCTGAATTCAAATGTGACCTCAGACATTAACTAGCTGTGTGACTCTGGACAAATTCCTCATCTATAAAATGAGCTAGAGAAGGAATGGGCAAGCCACTCCAGTATCTCTGCCAAGAAAACACCCAAAAGGGGGTCATGCAGAGTTGCACACAATTGAAATGACTAAACAATAATATAGTCCAATTAAATTTTGGGGCAGCTATGTGGTGTAGTAGATAGAGTGCCAGCCCTGGAAACACGAGGACCTGCTTTCAAATCCAGCCTCCAGCAACTAGCTGTGTGATCCTGGGCAAGTTAATTAACCCTGTTTGCCTCAGTTTCCTCATCACTAAAATGATTTGGTAAAGGAAATGGTAAACTACTACAGTATCTTTGCCCCCAAAAACCCCCAAATGAGGTCACAAAGAGTGGGACACAACTAACCGACTAAACAACAAAAAATTTTAGGGTAACTAGGTGGCACAGTAGATAGAGTGGCCTGGAGTCAGAAAGTCTCATTATCTTGAACTCAAATCTTCCCTCATACACTTAATAGCTGTGTAACCCTGGGCAAGCCACTTTATCCTGTTTTTCAGTTTCCTCATCTGTAAAAAGAGCCGCAGAAGGAAATGGCAAAATGCTACAGTATCTTTGCCAAGAAAACTCCAAATGGAGTCATGAAGAGTTGGATATGACTGAAATGACTAAAAAACAAAATAACACCTTACACTGTTTCACAATACATTCTTTTTTTTTTTTTTTGCAGGGCAATGAGGGTTAAGTGACTTGCCCAGGGTCACACAGGTAGTAAGTGTCAAGTGTCTGAAACTGGATTTGAACTCAGGTCCTCCTGAATCCAGGGGCTAGTGCTTTATCCACTGTGCCACCTAGCTGCCCCACAATACATTCTAATAGAAAACCTGACCATGATATTAAAGACCAGATCATAAAAAAATGTAGAAGAGAAGCAAATTATATACCTTTCATAACTATCAGCAGAAGACATGTTTTTAACCAAACAAAGGATATCATTAGTTATTTTTTAAAAAATTTTTTGGTTTTTGGCAGGGCAATGGGGGTTAAGTGACTTGCCCAGGGTCACACAGCTAGTAAGTGTCAAATGTCTGAGGCTGGATTTGAATTTAGGTACTCCCGAATCCAGGGCCGGTGTTTATCCACTGCGCCACCTAGCCGCCCCTCACCACCTAGCCACCCCTTATCATTAGTTATAAAAGGTGAAATATATGACTTTGATTATACGTAACTGAAAACTTCTCCAGAAATAAAACTAATACACCTATAACAAGAATCAAAGTAATCAACAAGTAATCAAATGGGTGATTGTATTAAATTTGTAAATTGTAAATTGTAAAATTGTAAATTTCTTTGTATTAAATTTCTCTGATAAGTGTTTGGCATACAAACATAAACAGTTAAAAGTTGTATGTTTAAGACAAAAGGTCGTTCCCTTTTAGAAAAATGGTCAAAAGAAATTAACAAATAGTTCTCCAAAGAATAGCACACTATTAACAATAATATGAAAGAATGCTCCAAATCACTAATAATAATGTTTCCTTTTATACCCTGCAAATTGGCAAAGAGGACAAAAAAATTAGATTAGTCAATGTTGGAGGGGTCATGAGATGATAGGAACGTAGGCATTCATGGCAGAGTTGTTAATCAGTACAACTATTTTGGAAAGCAACTTGGAATCATGAAAACAAAGTGACTTATTCTCCAAAGAAGCCATGGAAAAGAAGAAAGTCTTCAATACGCCAAAATATTTATAGCAGCATTTTTTTTGATAGCAAAGAATTGGAAACAACAGGTGCTTGTCATTTGGAGAGTAACTAAACAGGTGGTTCATAAATGTAATGGATTATTACTCTGCTTCAAAAATGAGGGGTACAAGTAATAGATCTACTCGAAGTGATGCAAAGTAAAGTAAGGAGACCAAGAAAACAATATATGCAATAACTTCTACAGTGTAAACCAAAAGAACAACCATAAAAAGATCAAAAATGAATGTTGCAAAATTATAAACAACAAACATGACTAGGAGAAGAGATATAGAAAACAACACCTCATCTTTTGCAGAGGCAGAATGTCTAAGCATGTGGTACATTGCATATATTTTCAGATTTTTTTCAACTTGAATATTGATCAATTTTGCTATTTTTTTCCTCTTTTTTCTTTAAAAATATTTCTTACATGAAATGGCTCTCTGGAAAGGTATAGAAGGAGAGATACTGGGAGAAATGGTTATATAAAAAAGATACTAATAAAATTTAAATTTTTTTAAAAAAAAAAGAACTGACTTGTAACTTTGGGGACTGCAATTTCCATTGGATGATGTGATCTAAAAGTTAGATTGTAGGGGATCGAAGAAAAAACAAAAGGTAAGTTTTCCTCCCCCCCATGAGTTTTGCTGAGAAAAGCAAGAGAAATGTAGACTGATTACTTAAGGGGATAGTGCTGGTGAAGATTTGGAAGGAGAAGACTTGGGCATATTTGAAGGCAAAAAGGAAGGAACCAGTTGATAGAGATAGAAGCCTAGAGATGGGAGTATAATTGAGGTTGCAATATGCTGGAAAAGAACAGAGTTATTGGGATTAAGGGTATATGTCTTGGGAAGGAGAAGGGTCACCTAATTGTCAGGAGAATGGAAGAGAGATTGGGAAAGGTCAAAGAGTTTTGAAATGAAGAGAAGGGGAGAAGAGAGAGCTCACCTTTTCTCAGTAAAGTAAGAAGTGAGGTGCCCAGCCAAGAGAGGTTCAAATAGAAGTTTGAGGTGACAAGAGGTTTGGAAAAGCTTTTGAGGGGAGTGAGAAAGCCAGTTAAGGAAGAATAAAAGTGAGAATGGCCCAGCTAAAGTTGGATAACGTGAATTTATAGCAGCACATGATGAGGGGCAGAGGATTCAGATAATGGGAGTAATCAAGGGCTGAGTTTTGGTGAGGGATGAGGGATGAAACTGTAGCTTCAGGAGTATGAATTCACAGATCTCAGGTGGACTATGACTGGATCCTCCAAGGGACTGGATGTGTGAGCTTGCACTATGAGCAAATACATTTCAAGACATTATTTTAGAGAACATTTGCCAGTCTACAATAGTAAAAAAGAATGCCCTTATTGAAAGTACCCTATGCTGTTGAAATCACAGATCTATACTGAAAAGGAATACCGTTTAAATCAGTTTGTATTGATTTCTTTGACTTATTTTTAGTTTGATTGCAGGATTAAGCTTTCTTGTTTGGAAAATAGCCAAGCCAGACTAATATAGATATTCTCTTAACTTTAGGTTACCTAGCAATTTAGTGAATAGATAAATTGATAAGACTTTATCATTTAGTAGCAGATAATTTAGAGTAAGACATGTATCTTTGTAGGAATAAAATAATCATGGGATCATAAGACTCCTTTTTCTTTCTTTTTTTTTGCTTTGGTGAGGCAATTGGGGTTAAGTGACTTGCTCAGGGTCACACAGCTAGTAAGTGTTAAGTGTCTGAGGCCGGATTTGAACTCAGGTACTCCTGACTCCTGGGCCGATGCTTTATCCACTGTACCACCTAGCTGCCCCGATAAGACTCCTTTTAAAGGCTGTTTCCCTTTCTGGCAGCTAGAAAAAAGGGGGTTTGACTAAAGGTTAAGTTCCTCTTTCCAGTCTTTGTGGATAAGTTCCTTTCTTTTTCCTGAGGGAGAGGTTAAGTATAAGTTGAGTAGTGTAATCTTCTAAGATTGGGTTTCCCTTTCTGGCAGCTGGAGGATGAGGGTAAGAGGTGGGGTTGACTG
The DNA here is from genome assembly GCF_019393635.1 of Dromiciops gliroides. Classification (NCBI taxonomy): domain Eukaryota; kingdom Metazoa; phylum Chordata; class Mammalia; order Microbiotheria; family Microbiotheriidae; genus Dromiciops; species Dromiciops gliroides. The sequence goes on along the minus strand of NC_057865.1, from coordinate 206,919,154 downwards.
GTAACTAGAAACCACAAGTTCCTCTTTGTTCAAATTACAGGTCCTTTTAAAGCTTTTTGTTTACAAAATTCCATAGATTCAGGGCAGAGATTCCTAAGATAATTTAACTTTGACAGCTAAATGTTGCCAACAGTACAAATTTACATTAAGAAAGCCTGAGAGAAGTGAACGGTCAGATGATCTGAATTGTCCAATTGAATTATGTTGAAAACAAGTTTCCTAAGATTGCTGTATTTTCTTAATTCCTCTTTTCTGTTATAAAAATAAGCTTTGTAAATCACTCCTTTGTCAATTATTATTATTAAATCAGTAATTACTCAGAAACTTAGTACCTCAGAATTATTTTCTATTTCAAATAATTAGTTTTAATAGTACCAAAAAAATCTATTAGGCAACTTCTTATACACATGTTATTATTGTATTGTACCACCGCATAGTTGGATCCATCACTCATTTCTCTAATCTCCTTTAAATCTTCCTGAAAAGGATATAAAAATATTAGAGAGTGTTAGAAGAGATCTATATCATATTCAAATTAGACTACAATTGGGATAATATGATTTGCATACAATTTGATGGGAAATAAAATTTCAGTTTTCAAGAATTAGATCATAGTTGCTTAAAGAAAATATTCTTAACTTTTAGAATTAAACTCTTAATTAGCACCATCCTGGCAAATAAAAATTGCTTATTTCATATAAAATAATTATTTTTAGCAACCAAAAGTAAATTAAATATTTCTGTATTTACTCTTCCTACATCTTGCTGCTCAACTGTTTATTACAATCTTTTTTTATTTTCTTCTTTTTTCCCCCATTTTAAGGATGGTACTGCACCACTTTCCTGGAACACAAGATGCAAAATTGCTCAAGGTACAGCTAATGGCATCTATTACTTACATGCAAACCATCATATTCATAGAGATATTAAAAGGTAAATTCTTCATTAAAGTTGGTTTTTATAAAATAAAGTCTTTACATTTCACCATTATCCATTATTCCTTTTTTTTTTTAGTGAGGCAATTGGGGTTAAGTGACTTGCCCAGGGTCACACAGCTAGTAAGTGTTAAGTGTCTGATGCCGGATTTGAACTCAGGTACTCCTGACTCCAGGGTCGGTGCTCTATCCACTGCGCCACCTAGCTGCCCCTGAGCCACCTAGCTGCCCCCTATCCATTATTCTTAAAACATATGTTCTAAGAAAAAATTGTTGAATGAAGGGACTGGCTAGGATGTTGGAAACACTTTTTTTAGGATCCATGTTTGTTAGGGATAAAAGAAGGTGAGAGGTTTTAGTAAAGATATTGTGAATCCTAGTTTAAAAGTATAGTGGGCCTATAATAAATTTTATATATAATAACTAGCATGAAACACTTGAATTTTATTCAAGAAGTAAAAAAGAAAAGATGGCAACTGTTTCATTACAACTATGTTCTAAACTCTTGTTTGGACTATATAATCTCTAAGTCCCCTTTTTGCTCTAAATGTAGATTCTTTCTATACTTTGTGAAGTTCAAAGTATTATTTAACAGTTATACAAACAGTAATTTTACTTGATTGGGAATTTTTTTTTTCATAACATTTCGGTTTTTTTTTTTCAGTGCAAATATTTTACTTGATGAGGACTTCATACCCAAGATTTCTGACTTTGGACTTGCACGAACTTCTGCAAAATTTAACCAAACAGTCATGACTAGCAGAATTGTGGGAACGACAGCCTATATGGCACCTGAAGCTTTACGAGGAGAGATAACACCTAAATCTGACATTTATAGCTTTGGTGTGGTAAGTTTTATGTGGAATTGTTAAAAATGCTATTCTTAAAATTTATATAATTAGTTTTGTTCAGATGGTGGTGGGGTTTGAAAAAAAGAGGATCTTTAACTCTCTGAATAGTTTCTTAGAGAAAAGAATCAGTAGGCACTGGATATGGCAAGCACTGAAAACCATTAAAAAATGAAGACTATATAATAACAAATAGGAAATGACACTATTGATGTAGGAGTCATTCTTGAATTAGGTGTCTATGTGCAGTCTAATATTGAATTGTTAGAAAAAGGATTACTTAGTGTAAAACTAGAAAAAAGAATGATTAAAAGGCTATGGTGTATAATTGAAATAACTCAATCTTGACCTGCTTAAGTAATTTCAATTACTTATGAATATACAGGGAAAAATGGGAAATAGATAGTAGAAATTACATTGACACTAATTATAATAATTTTATGCAGATATTTAACTTCTAGAAATGAGTTGCCATAAAAAAGGAGACCAAAAGAACCTGAAAGGCAAATATTTTGTAAGTGGAGATTGAAGTCAAAATCAACAGACCCGTTTAGAATATAAATTTGTAAAATATTACACAGAAAGATGTTGAAAAATGTTATGAAATCATAAGACAAAAAAATCATAAAATAGAAGCAGTAAAAGTAAAAACAAGTTTAAAGAAAGCATGATAAAAGACAGACATGACAAGTAATTCTAAAAGTCATTAAAGCATGAAAAAGGAAGGACCACAAACAAAGAAAAATGGAAAAACTCTGCAAAGACTTTTATAAATATTTTGACCACCAAGGACAGTACAGTCCTTTGACATTACACATCACGATCTTAAATGTACTTCTCTATACACGTAGTATAGACCAAAGAAAAAAATCAAGAAAAGCAACTACATGTATGTAGAGGAGATCTGAGTTAGAGAGGCAATACAATTTTGATATATGAAAGAGAGAAACTTAAAGATGGGAAAAAAATCTAGGATACCAGAACTTAGACCACATTTCAGTAATCATCAAAACTATTTGGTTAAAAAATAGAAAAGTTGATCATTGTTATCAGATTAGGTAAATAAGACAGAAGCAATCAAACAATAATATAGTATTGGATAAATATAAAGACATGAACTTCCCTGTTTGATAAAGTAGCTGGGAGTGTTTTTTTTAAAACTAAACATGGAATAGAGATGATCATAAAAGATAAAATGAACAATTTTGATTGGATAAGACAGGAAGCTTTTTCACAAACAAAATCAATGCAGTTGAAATTAGAAGGGAAGTCATTAACTGGAGAAAAATCTTTACAAAATTATGATGAAACTCTGATGAAAGTCTGATGTACAAGACATATAGGAAATTGATACAAACATATATGGTATCCCAAAAAGCCTTATTACAGTTTTAAGGTTTAATAACTTCAGAAGTATAAATCCTACAAACTTTTTAAAATTGAGAGATGCTGTTTCTTATTATAATTCTATTCTTATTAAAATATCTTGTTCTAATTGATTTTCAAACTTTGTAAAAAACTTTCATTATCTGACTGAAAAGATTGCATTTATGATCATAGTCCTAAGATCATCCAAAGAATGAAGTTTTGATATTAACTGACAGTTTCGATGTGGTTCCACAAGAAAAAAGTCAAGATAGATCATGTGACCAAGGTGGTCAAGCAACAGAACCTTTGAAGATTCATTATACATAATTGTATACATTATACATAAATGTATAATCAAGGAGTTCCCAGTATTATTAAAATTTTATATATAAAATTTTATAAAACTAAGTAAAAAAGAAATTAATTAAGTTTCAAATGTTTTTTTTATAAGTTTGTGGTATTTATACTTCTGAATTATTAAAGCTTAAAACTGCACTAAGACTTTTGGGATATCCTATAAAATATTTTCCCTGGAGATAAATGATCAAGGATGGAAAAAATAGTCCAAATCAAATTTTAAAAAAAGAAAAAAAATTTAAGGTTCTACTTCATACCTGTCAGATGGGCAAAAATAACAAGATAAAAATGGCAATTCTTAGACGATCTTTGGTAAGACAGACACTACTTAATGGTGCTGCTGTTAATTGGTTCAACCATTCTGGAAAACATTTTGCAATTATAAGCAAAAAGTGACTTAGTAGCAATACCACTACTTGGCATAAATAGAATTTTAATTATTTTCTGATATTATCATCGTTGTGTGTGACAAAATAGTTACTTGTGGCCCTAATGGCTGTAATAAACAATTTACTACCTTTCTGTGTGACTCAACTAAGGGATCAAGGTGCCTCTGATTAGCCTGATGTGCAAATGAACCAAACCTAAGGTGGCTTCAGTTAATACCTCTGTTGGAATGGTACCGTCTCCCAACACTGGTATCCTTAGACCTTGGACCTTGTGCCTCTGTCCTCACATGAGTGTCTCTGAGTGGCTAAGATTCTGTCTGTGCTTTATAACTCTCTCTACTAACTCAATATTATTTCTGTACTTTGCCTTATGTTATGTTCTGGGCGGTAATAAATTGAGTGGCAACTGAATCCCAAGTACACATCTCTTCCTGAACTCTCAAGCCCCAAATGTGTTGCCTCTTAACCAAGGTCTCATGTCCTATCCCCAGAACCTCTCAACTTAATTTTTTTTTTTTTGGTGGGGCAATGAGGGTTAAGTGACTTGCCCAGGGTCACACAGCTAGTTTCAAGTGTCTGAAGCTGGATTTGAACTCAGGTCCTTCTGAATCTAGGGCCAGTGCTCTATCCACTACTCTACCTAGCTGTCCCCCTCTCAACTTATTTTAATGTAATCATCAGTCATAGTTTTTTTTTCCAGCACTGTCATTAAACCCTAATAAAAGCATAAAGTATATCAAACCAAAAAATGTGTAATTTGGGGGAACATTAATTTTATTCAATTAAATTAAAATTTAAAGAGAATTAATTTTTAGAAAAGGAATTAGCTTTGCCTTAATATAATCTGCCAATTTGTTCTGGTTAACTTTGAGGAAAAGAAAAGAGAAATTTGTTTTATTTTTATCATATCCAGCATTATGCTTTTGTCTTAGCAGCTCATCAAGGTAAAATACAGGATTATGAGATCCCTCAGATCTTGGAAAATATACTGAGAAATAATTATTTTTGGGAATACAACTGAAGAAGCAACAGTCTCCTACCAACCTAAATAATGAATTGGTAATCTTCTCAATCCACAATTTTAGAGAAAGGATAGGGAATGTTGAATTGACTACTCATTAAATGTTTGGGGAGGAGAAAACTTCCAAAGCAGGGTGGGATATAGTTCATTTGATTATGCAGGCATGGCAGTGATAGAGTTGACAATCCCTTGATAGCATTATTATTATATTATAGAAGAAAGAATGTTATGTATGGAAAAGGTAAACCAAATTTCATTCTCATTGAACTTTTTTATGTGTTTTCCTAAATATTTTATATTTGTGTCTTTGTTTTTTCTTCATAGGTCTTACTAGAAATAATAACTGGACTTCCAGCGGTAGATGAGCAACGTGAACCTCAGTTATTGGTAGTTTTCAAAGTTTTAAATATATATTGCTTTGTCTTTTAATTGATAAACTAGACTTTACGTGTATTTATTTTTAATATTTTCTGCTGGTATTTGGTTATTTTTTTTTGCAGTCATTGCAGTATAGTGAAAAAAAAAACATTGGTTTAGGAGTTCAAAGTCTTAGGTTCTAGTACCAAAAACGTCTGACCTTGTATAATTCACTTGACCTCTCATTGTGTCATTTCTCTTATCCAATTTCATTTTTCTATTATCATTTCATTATTTACAGAACAGAGGAGGAAAAATATTTTTCTGTCTTATGTCAAAGTAGAAACTACTGGTTTCACTTTCACAGAATCTAAGTATTAGAAAGTACTTTTGTCCAACCTGTACACAGTCTGTGGGACTGCAGCATCACCAATAGGTAGTCATCCAGACTTTTCTTGAAGCCCTCTAGTGAAAAGGAATCTATTATCTCTCAAGGCAAGCTCTAATTGTTAGGAAATTTGTTCATAAATTTTCCTCTCTGCAACTCTCAATCATTTTTTTCAAGTATTCTTTTTTATTTTTGACATTTCCATATACAGAGAAGAGGAAGGTAAGATGTATATGAAACCATGAATCTTATGTATAGATTTTCTTTTTTAAAGTATATGTTTCCCTCTTTGTATACCTGTCTGAACACGCTTCTGCTCCCTTTTGTGTATTATTAAACATTTCATAAACACCCTTTTTTGTTCCATTTTTTGGCATCACTATTACTTCATACATGCACACTTCCAGTTCTCCCAGCAAAACATAAAATCCTTTGCTTCTAAAAATTAAGTTTAGTCTAGCAAAATTGAAGCACACGTTATATATGAAAACATAGGTGTTCCTCTGTACTTATAATCTACAAATTTCTGCCAAGAAGGAGGTAGTCATCTATCTTGGAGAGTCTTGACTGATCATTTCGTTAATCAGAATTCACAAGTCTTCAAAATTATTTTCCGTAACAGTGGTGTAATCACCATATGTAAAATTTTATGGTTCTACTTAACTTTCCATTACTTCATACAAGTCTTTACATATTTCTCTGAATCATTCAGATTCATCATTTATGGTGAATCATTTATCATTATTTATATCAGTAGCTTGGTAATTGTTTAAATTCATGACCTATAATTTGTTCATCCATTTCTCAGTTGATAGGCACCCACTATATTTCCTGGGTTTTGCTACTAAAAGAAGTACTGCTATAAATATTTTTGTGCTAATATGTTCTTTCCCACTAAGTTTTTATCTTTTGTCAGGGGGAGAAATATCTCATAGCAAATTGTTTACTTCCCACTTTTTTCTTTGTTTTCCCTTGAGATCCATGCTTCTTTGTTCCTTCAGTGGATTTTGTTATGCTTTTTGTATAGCTTTACAAACTCTTTGTTGTTCAATTGATAGGGCAGTGAATCTGTAAATTAATTAAAGTAGTTGTTATTCAGTTGTTTCAGTCATGTTCAACTCTTTGTGACCCCATTTCGGGCTTTCTTGGCAAAACTACTGGAGTAATCTGCCATTTCATTCTCCAGCTCATTTTATAGATGAGGTATCTCTCAAAAGTAAGTGGACTGGCATCTACATAAAGTGGTTTTTACCAATGTGAATTTGCCCAAGATGGTAAAGGAAGGAAAAAAGAAAGGGTGTGGGGCAGCTAGGTGGTGCAGTGGATAGGGCACCGGCCCTGGAGTCAGGAGTACCTGAGTTCAAATCCAGCCTCAGACACTTAACACTTACTAGCTGTGTGACCCTGGGCAAGTCACTTAACCCCAATTGCCTCACTAAAAAAAAAAAAAAAGAAAGGGTGCCCAGTGGAAAGAGGGAACTGGCACAATAGTTCAAGGACAGCTGGGGGCCAGCAACAGAGAAGCCAAAGTAGGGGGAGAAATATGCAGGGTCAGCTACAGGGTCAGCTGGAACCCAGAGGAAGAACAGGAGTCAACAGACATGTGGGGCCTATACACAAACATGGACACAGACAGGAGAGTATGGGGAGATGCCAGCCTGGAGCATTGGCTTCCACTCCCCAATCCTGTCCTGCTTCTGTAATATTAGGCTGTTTTCAGCCCTTCCCCAACCAATCCCCAGTGTGCCTGAAAGCTTCAGGCCCTAAGAAAGTCAGGCTTGGCTCAGGCTTCACTTTGTCCTCTCTCACCACCATGTATTTCCACTCAGAGCTTTAAGCTGCTTGTCAGAGCTTGAACTGATTTCTTCTTCCCTATGGGCCTTTGGCATTCTTCTCTTTTGGTATAGTCCTAGACTTACTATAGTTCTTAATTAGAGGAGTTTACTGCATATCTCTTTGTCCTTCTTGATCAGTCCTACATGAAACTTTTAGATCTTTCCTGGAGTGTTTGTGTGGTCTTTAATGACCTTTTTTGGTTATCATCTTAACTAGAAATTTCAACTTCCACTCTGTTCCTAGTTCTTCCCACTTAAGACAAGAATTTCTCTTTGAAGGAGGAATTTATACTTTTTTTTTTAAAGGAATTTTTTTTGGGGGGGCAGGGCAACCGGGTTTAAGTGATTTGCCCAGGGTCACACAGCTAGTGTCAAGTGCTGCCCCCAGGAATTTATACTTTTTAAAGAAAATATATCTCTTCAAGATTTTTTCAGAATTATTAAAAGTTTGAACTCATTATCTTTCCCACAAAATTATTTTCTCTTCCTAAGTTCCCAAGGGTATAATGATCCTCCCAGTCACTCCCAGATATCATCTTCAACTTCTCATTATCTTTTATCCCCTATGTCTAGTCAGTTTCCATATTCTGCCATTTCTACCTATGTAACATCCGCTGTCTATATTCCCTTTTGTCCTGATACTACATGCACTAATCTGTGTAGGTCCTTATTACCTCAAACCTGGAGTATTGTAGTATCCTGCTGGTTGGTTTTCCTGCCTCAAGTTTCTCCTCATTTTAATCCATTCTACAATTCTATTAAACCTTTTGCTAAAGCAGAGATCTGGCCATGTCACTCCCCTGTTCAATAAATCCCACCAGCTCCCTATCAATTCCAAGATCAAATATATAAATTCTCTGGCTTTTAAAGCCCTTTACAACACGGTCCCTTCAATCTTTTTACCCTTCTGTAGCCCACCCATACTTTGTGTTACAGTGACATGAGCCTCCTTGCTGTTGGTCAAACACAGCACATTGACTCCAATCATTTTTGCTGACTGTCCCTCATGCCTTTCCCACCTCAATGTCTTCTGACTTCTCTGAGTAAGCAAAGGAGAAAGCCATAAATAGCTACTATGGGGATAGAGAAAATCTGAATTCCTATTCAGAGGAAGATAGTGGAGTTAAAAAAAAAAAAAAAGAAAGAAATGTCAATTGGTCCCAAGCCCAAAAAGAGTTCTTAGAAAAACTTTAAAAGGAATTTTAAAATCAAATAAAAGTAATCAAGGGAAAATTAGAAAAAAAAAATAAAAGCAATTCAAAAAAATCAAGAAAATTACGAAATGAAAGTCAACCAACTGGAAATATAGAATCAAAAACTTAAGGAAGGGGGGCGGCTAGGTGGCGCAGTGGATAAAGCACCGGCCCTGGATTCAGGAGTACCTGAGTTCAAATCCGGCCTCAGACACTTGACACTAGCCGTGTGACCCTGGGCAAGTCACTTAACCCCCATTGCCCCGCAAAACAAAACAAAACAAAACAAAACAAAAAAACAACCAAAAAACTTAAGGAAGGGGCAGCTAGGTGGTGCAGTGGATAGAGCACTGGCCCTGGATTCAGGAGTACCTGAATTCAAATCTGGCCTCAGACACTTGACACTAGCTGTGTGACCCTGGGCAAGTCACTTAACCCTCATTGCCCTGCCAAGAAAAAAAAAATAAATAGAAAAACTTAAGAAAATAATTCCTTGAAAACTACATTTGGGCAAGGGAAAACTAATGACATAACACACCAAGAAATAATAAAACAAAATCAAAAGAATGAGAAAATAGAAGAGAATGTGAAATATCACAAAAACAATTGATCTGGAAAACAGATCAAGGAGAGACAATGTTGGATTACCTGAAAGATATAATCAAAAAAAGAATCTTAATACAATATTACAAGAAATTTTTCAGGGAAAAATTGGCCCTGAAGTCAAAAGCATAAAAAAATAGAAAAAAAAAATCCACCAATCACCACCTGAAGGAGAGCCAAGGAGAAAAACATACAGGAATATCACGGCCAAGTTTCAAAGCTCCCATGTTAAGGAAAAAGTATTGCAAATATCAGGGGAAAAAAACAATTTAAATATCATGAACCTACAATAAGGATTACACAAGACCTAGAAGCTACTACGTTGAAGGACCATAGAAGAGCAAAAGACCTGGGGTTATGACCAAGTGTGATTTACCCAGCAAAGTTAAGTATAATCCTGAATGGGGAAAAAATGGATATTTAACAAAGTGAAAGACTTTCAGGTATTTGTGATAAAAACAGCAGAACTTATGGAAAATTCAATATTGAAGATCCAGGAGAATTATAAGGTAAACATTAAAGACTATAAGGGACTTAAGGTCAAATTGTTTACTTCTTATATGTAAAAAAATTATAAATACTCTTAAGACTGTTACCATTGTTTGGGTAGTTTGAAAGAAAGGCTTGGGCTGAGCAGTGTGTGATGGGATGAGTATAAAAAATAAGATTGCAGAGAGAAATAAGAAGTAATTATCTCATATAAATGAGGCATGGAAGGAAGAATTGATATAGAAGAAGAAAGTGGGGGGGCAGGTAGTGCTAGAACCTTACTCATTAGAAATGGGTTAAAGAGGGAACAACAAATATAATTTTAAAGGTATAAAAGTCTTCTAAATTTATAAATAAATAAGAGGACAAGGGATAGGGTGAGGAGAAACAATAAGGGAAGGACTTTTAGAGGGGTGACTAGGTTAAGAAATAGGAGGTCAAGGTAGCAAGTAGAAGTAAATTAGAGGAGTGAGGAAGGATAGGGTAAATAGGGTGGGAAGGATAGTGAGGAAAAATACGAGGAAAATATCAAAGTAATTATATCTTAGAATGAATGGGAAGAATTTACCCATAAAATGGAAACTGATCCAGATTAAAAATCTGAATTCAGCAATATGTTGCTTTCATGAAATAGAGTAAAAACGAGAGATACACACAAAGATAAAATAAAGGGCTGAAGTAGAATCTATTATGTAAAAAGAAAAGCAGAGTAGTAATTATGATCTCAAAGTTGAAGCTAAAATAGATTTAATTAAAAGAGAAACACTATGTGTCACCAATATTATTCAATTTAACTTTAGAACATTTAAAATAACACAGTATAGGGGCAGGTAGGTGGTGCAGTGGATAGAGCACCGGCCCTGGATTCAGGAGACCTGAGTTCAAATCCGGCCTCAGACAGTTAACACTTACTAGCTGTGTGACCCTGGGCAAGTCACTTAACTCCAATTGCCTAACCAAAAAAATAAAATAAAATAAATCTTATAAAAAAAAATAACACTATAAAATACCTGAGAGTATAACTGCCAAAACAGAGGAACTACATGAACATAAACATAAAACACTTTTTATACAAATAAAGTCAGATTTAAATAATTGGAGTAATATTTGTTGTTCTTGGGCAGGAAAAGCCAATATTTAAAAAAATGACAATTTTACCTAACTAATCTATTTATTCAATGCCATCCCAATTAAATTACTAAAAAATATTTTACTGAGTTAGAAAAATAATATCAAATTTCACTTGACAAAACAAAAGGTCAGGAACTGCAAAGAAACTAGAGAAAGAAGATAAAAAGGAATAAGATTCAGCAGTATCAGGCCTTAAACTGTGTTATAAGAAGGCAAGAGCATTGTTGAAGTGTAAAAAGGATAATTTTGATGATTTTAAATTAAAATTTTCTTGTATATTTATACAAGAAAACAATCATAGCCAAGAATAGAAGGAATGTAGAAAATTTTTTGGGGGGGAATTTTCATAGATAATTTCTCAGATAGGATGTGATTGTGTTGGAATACTACTGTGGTATAGGAAATGATGAACTGGTGGGTTTAGAAAAACATGGAAAGACTTGGACCTGTGAAGAAAGATGCTATCCATCTCCAGAGAAAGAGGTGACAAGTGGAAATACACATAGTATGGTCTTAGTATGTGTATGAATGCATATGTATATGTGTATATATATATATATATATCTGCATTTATAGCTTTCTCTAGGGTTGGGGGGAGGGAGGAGAAAAAAAATAAAAGTAAAAAGTGCACAGGCAACAACAAAAGAAAACCTACAAGGAAGCAAAGAAAAACTGGACAGCTTTGAAAACAATGTGTAGTTTTTATTATATAGGTCTTGAGATGGAAATTTGTTTTATAGTGAATCCTCCCTTACATTCTGCTGTATACATGGAAATGTTCTTTTTTTTCTTTTCTTGTTAAAATTAATTTTTAAATTACAACTATATATACATATAAATATATACATACATGTGTGTCCCATTCCCCAGTAGATAGTCAAAGGATATGAAGAATTGTAAAATATTCACAACCACATGAAAAAATATTTCAGATCTCATTAACATAAATGCAAATCAAAACAATCTGAACTTTCACTTCATACACCACAAATTTCTTACAACCCAGTAATGTTTACATTCATATATCACAGTTTTAGTCATTCCTCAGTTGATGGACATCTACTTTGTTTCCAATCCTTTACTATCATAAAAAGTGCTGCTATAAATACTTTGGTGTTTATGGGGACTTTCTTCTTTTTGATGGCTTCCTTGGACCCAGTAAAAGTCACTGGTTTTAGATATTTTAGGCACTTTAATGGCATAATTTTAGATTTCTTTCCAAAATGATTATACCATTTCACAGTTCTGCCAGCAATGTATTACTTTGCCTATCTTCCCACAACCCCTCCAACATTTACTGTTGCTGGGTTTTGGTGTTCTTTTTTTTTTCTTCCTGATTTTCACAGTGTGAGGTGAAACTTTATTAGAGTTCTTTTTGATCTTTATTTCTGTTAGTAATTTGGAGTATTTTTTCATGTGGTTTTGAATACTTTGTAGTTCTTTTTAGAACTATTGTTCATATCCTTTGACCATTTGTCTATTTAAAATAGCTGTTAGTCATGTATATTTATTAGTTGTTTATAAATTTTTATTTTTTTTTGTTTTTGTCTTGGCGGGGTGATGAGGGTTAAGTGACTTGCCCAGGGTCACACAGCTAGTAAGTATCAAGTGTCTGAGGCCAGATTTGAACTCAGGTCCTCCAGAATCCAGGGCCAGTGCTTTATCCACTGTGCCACCTAACTGCCCCCTGTTTATAAATCTTTGATAGCAAGCCTTATCAGAAGATTTAATACAAATATTTTTTTTCTCATTTGACCGCTTCCCTTCTTATTCTAGATACATTAATGTTGTCTGTGCAGAAGAAGCCTTTTGGTTTCAAACAATGAAAGTTATCTACTTTATCTTTAATAATTGCCTCTATCTCTTGTTTGGTTAAGAACACATCGCTTAGCCATAGCTGTGAGATGTACATATAGTTTGATCTTTAATGTTAAGATCACATTCATTTAGAATATCTTATTTGAATGTGGTGTAAACTGTTGGTCTTAAGACTAATTTCTGCCAGATTGGCTTCCAATTTTCCCATCAATTTTTACCAAATAAAGAGTTTTTCCCTACGTAAGTTATATTTTTCACTGTATGAAACACTGGGTTATAGGATTCTGTTGTTTCTGAATCTCCTTTGTCTAGTCTGTCTCATTGATCTGTTTCTCTATTATTTAACCAATAAAAATTGTCTTGATTGACTGCTGCTTTATAATATAGTTTGATATCTGCAAGTGCTATTCCCCTCTTGGCTTTACTTCTTTTCATCATTTTCCTTAATAGTATAGATATTTCATTTCTTAAATGAATTTTTTTTTTATTTTATCAAGTTCTATAAAGTATTCTTAAGGTAATTTGATTGATATAGCATTAAAAGTGCAAATTAATTTTGGTAGTATTTTTATTTTTAATTATGTTAGCAGTGCCTAGCCATGAGCAATGAATATTTCCTCTGGCATTCTTTAAAGAATGCTTTGGGGGGCAGCTGGGTGGTACAGTGGATAAAGCACTGGCCCTGGATTCTGGAGGACCTGAGTTCAAATCTGGCCTCAGACACTTGATACTTACTAGCTGTGTGACCCTGGGCAAGTCACTTAACCCTCATTGCCCTGCAAAACAAATAAACAAACAACAAAAAAAGGAATGTTTTGTAATTGAGTCTATAGAAACATTTTGTGTGCTTGGCAGGTTGATCCTTAAGTATTTTATGCATTTTATGGCTATTTGGAATGGAATTTTCTTTTCTACGATTGCTTCTTTTGTTTTCTTATTAATATATATAAATGCTATTGATTTTTGAGTATTTATTTTGTAACCCACAGCTTTGCTGAAGCTAGTGTCTCACTTTAGTAACTTTGCTTATTCCATGGAGTTTTCTAAGTAAACCATCATGTCATGGGATAGTTTTATCTCCTCTTTACCTATCTTGCATCTCTGGCATAAATCCTATTTGAAATAATTTCTTTGATAAATTGCTATAATCTGTTTGATAAGATTTTGTTTAAAATTTTTTGAGTCAATTTCAATAATGATATTGGCCTGTAGTTTTTTCCCTGCCATGTTTTATCTTTCTCTGGTTTAGGTATTAGTACCACATTTGTTTCCTAAAAGGATTCTGGTAGGGTTCTTTCTTACTCAATTTATGAGTACTGGTTGCTCTTTAAAGGTTTGATTAAAAAAAATCTCCTGTGAATCCATCAGGTTCCAGAGGTTTTTTTCCCTTGCTAGTACCTTTATAGATGGATCTATTACCTTTTCTGAAATCAGGTTATTTAAAATCTCTATCTGGTCTTCTGATAGTTTGTATATTTTATATTTTTCAAAGTATTCCTCTCTTTTGTGTTTTCAGTGTTGTTAGTATATAACTATGATATATTAATTATTCTTTTTATTTCTCCTGGTTTTGCTGTGATTTCATTTGCCTCATTTGCTATTTTTTTTTTTTAGTGAGGCAATTGGGGTTAAGTGACTTGCCCAGGATCACATAGCTAGTAAGTGTCTGAGGTCGGATTTGAACTCAGGTACTCCTGACTCCAGGGCCGGTGCTCTATCCACTGCGCCACCTAGCTGCCCCTCTCATTTGCTATTTTATTGATTTGACTTTCTGCTCTCTCCTTTTTAATCAGATTAGCTAAGGATTTCTCAGTTTTATTTGTATTTAAAAAAAAAACAACAACTGTTAGTTTTATTTATCATTTCCATGCGATTTTGTTTCTAATTTATTTTTCATCTAATTTTTTAATATCTCCTCTTTTGTGCTTATTTTAGTTTTATTTGTTGATTCTCTAACTTTGCAAAATGCATATTCATTTCATTAATCATCTCTCTATTTTGTTAATGTATGATTATAAGGATATGCTTTTTCAGCCTTAGCACTGCTTTAGCTGCATTGTAGAAATCTTGGCATGCTGTTTCATCATTATAATTTTCTTTTACATAGTTTAAAAAATTTTATTATTTTATATTTTTCCCAATTACATGTAAAAACAATTTTAAGATTCTTTTTTCAAATATTGAGTTCCAAATTTTCTCCCTCCCTCTGCACACCTCCTCATTGAGAAGGCAAGCAATTTGACATGAATATACATGTATAGTCATGCAGTGAAAGAAAACAGAGACCAAAAACCCCAAGAAAAATAAAGAAAATAAAGACAAAGTATCTTCAATTTGCATTCAAGTTGTATCAGTTCTTTTTCTGGAGATGGAAAGTACTCTTTATCATAAGTCCTTCAGAAATTTCTTTGATCATTATCTTGCTGAAGGCTAAATTAGTCACATCATACAATATTGCTGTTACTGTGTACAGGAGTGTAGCATGTGTTCAAGGGAAGACTAGTACCTCTAGTGTGAGGGCTACTAAGCCCTTTTCAGGGCTGTTTTCCATCTTTGGTGTCCACCCAACTCTTACCTGTGGCTACAAGAAGTTGTAGCATGTGCAGTGGCCACACTTAGGTAAATTATTTTGGTGAATGGGCTAAATCAGATTGAGGGCAACCAAGGGGTCTCAAGTTGATTGGTAAGTTAGGGGGTAACAAATCCAAGTATGTGAAGACTTCCCCTGCTGGAATGGGGCAGGTAAAAACAATTTATTCCAATGGCCATGAAGACAGCTGAAACAGGTGTTGTGGAGTACTTAGAGGTTGGTTAGACATCAAAGAAGCCAAGGTCATCCATCCACTGAATCTCAAGCCATCATCAATCATCTTGACTCTGCCCTGCCTCTGCACTGTGATGACTCTGGAAGAGGGAGTGAGGGACTTTGTGCAAATCTGCCTCACTTAAATCCAATTTATGCATGAATCAGAAGGTATCACCTTTACCATTTTACTATTCTTACCTATCTCAGAATCCTGTGGTGACAGGCAAGTGATGAAGCAGCAGGTCAGAGTACATTGGGAGTTGTAGTCAGAACCCTGTACACAGGTGGCCCAGGCCATAGAGTTGTCTCACTGGTAGCAGCAGTAGGATTCAACAGGCCCCTGTTTCTGAGCAGCCTTTTAAGGATAACACTGCTCACCTCCTGGTATGAGGAAGGGGCTAGAAAAGGTGCCCTAAAATTGTCAGCTTACCCAGCCCTGGCCTGGTTACCATGGCAGGCAGGAATGCTCTCCTGCTGTTGAAACACAACAAAATGCACAAAAATTGCAAAGATGATTCCATTCACCATCAGTACATGGAATGTGTACGTACTTATGAACAACACAAAATCCAGGAGACCTGAAAGATGAACAGCTTTTGTTGTGAGAGAGCTCAGCAAGTATCACACCTAAATAGCAGGTTTAAATGAAACAAGGTTGGCAGATGAGGCCAGCTTATCAGAGTTGGAGCTCGATACATGCTTTTCTGGAGTAGCTATAGTGAAAGGGAGCACCATGAAGTTGAAGTAGGTTTTGCAATCAAAACTGATCTAATCAACAGTTTTGTATGCCTGCCAAAAGGAGTGAATGACAGGCTTATGACAATGTGATTACTCCTTGCAGGAAAATGCCATGCTCTCCCACCATGACAAACCCTGATGAGGTCAGAGAAAAAATTTATGAAGACCTGGAGACCCTCATCATCAATGTGTCAAAAGAGAACAAGCTTATAATTCTGAGTGACTTTAATACTAGAGTAGGCAGACATGGCAGGGAGTCTTTAGGAAGAATGGAGTTGGAAACAGCAACAGTGGTCCCCACATGTACAAAAATATTTAAAGCTGCTTTTTATGTGTGGTAGCAAGGAATTGGAAGTTGAGGGGACGCCCATCAATTGGGGAATGGCTGGACAAGTTGTGGTATATGAATACAATGGAATACTATTGTGCTGTAAGAAATGATGAGCAGGAGGAGTTCAGAGAAACCTGGAGGGTCTTGCGTGGGCTGATGATGAGTGAGATGAGCAGAACCAGAAGAACATTGTATCATCAACATTGAGTGTTGATCTACTGTGATGGACTATATTCTTCTCACCAATGCAATGGTACAGAAGAGTTCCAGGGAACTCATGATAGAAGAGGATCTCCAAATCCAGGAAGAAAAAAAAAAAAAAGAACTGTGGAGTGGATGTTGAATGAACCATACTATTTCTTTTGTTTTTGGTGCTGATGTTTTTCTATTTTGAGGTTTTTTCGTCATTGCTCTGATTTTTCTCTTATAACATGACTATGCAGAATTATGTTTAATGTTATTTATGTGGGTATATATGTATATATGTGTGTATTATATATAATGTATAATCAGATTACCTGCTGTCTTGGGGACGGGGGAGGGAGAAAAATCTGAAATTGGAAAGCTTGTATAAACAAAAGTTGAGAACTATCTTTACATGTAACGGAAAAAAAAAAAACCTTTATTAATTTAAAAAAAACAACAGTGGTCCCTTAATAGAAGAGGCTTGTGCATTTCATGTCCGGACTCATCACCCAACAGTCTCCCGTTAACCTAAACACAATAAAACCTTTCATGGATTCATCCTTTCAGCAAACAACTGGCATTTAATAGACTATGTTATTGTAAGAAGAGACAGGATGTCGAGAGTGACAAGGCAAGGCAATGTGTGGTGTAGAGTTGTAGAGTGAGTAACTAGTACTAGATAATAGACTGATAATGAACTTTCTCTCCCAACTAGCTAATATTTGCATTCAACAAAAGCAGCAGCCCCAAGGCAAGATGACTACCAGAAGACTTAATGTCAATAGATTAAAGCATTTCTCTGTGGAGAACAATTCAGTGCTGACTTTGAGGAAAGGTTGAGCCAACACACTGTTGGTAAACAGAACTGCATTTACTTATCTGTGTCAGAACACAAACGTCAACACTGGTTTGATGAAAATGATGGAGAAATTCAGTAGCTGCTAAATGAAAAACAAGAACTTTACAGGGTTTACTAGCATTATATACATAGTATTACTCTGTCCTTTTTTGGGTTCTGCTGCTTTAGAATTTGTTTTGAGCCATTATTTAATGATAGTTGGAGGGACTTGGGGGAAAGTTCAGGTGAGTCCCTGCCTTTTCTCTGCCATCTTGGCTCTGACTGTGACAATTTCATTGTTTCCATTTGAGTCTATATTTTGTTTGGGGTTTCTAAACCAATTTCTATTATTATTATATTGCATTATGATATATAAAGGATATATTGCTTATTTTCTCCCTTTTCACATTTGGTTCGAAATATCTCTGAGTCCCTAATACATGGTGAATTTTATGTGAAAGTTCCATATGGGTGGGGAGCAGCTAAGTGGCACAGTGGATAGAGCACCGGCCTTGGATTCAGGGAGGACCCTGAGTTCAAATCTGGCCTCAGACACTTGACCCTTACTTAGCTGTGTTGGACCCTGGGGCAAGTTCAACTAACCCTCCATTGTCCCTCAAAGGAAAAAAAAAAGTTCCATATGGTGCAGGTAAAATATGTATGTTCTTTTGAAGTTCCATTTAGAAGACAGCTTAAGGCTTTTAACTAATTTCTCTAGGGATATTTGTTTAGTTCCATATTTTCCCTTTTGTTTATATTTCTATTAGCCCTTATCCAATAAACTGACCCATATGTAAGCGTATATTGTAAGTTCTCCTGTCATTATATGTTACTCTCTTTGGCTTCTTGAAATTCAAGATGTTTCCTTTATGAATTTGAATGCTTAAGGTTTTTGGAGCTCTCTCTACTTTGCAATTGCTTCCCTATCAGGATTCAGCTTGGAAACAGGGTGCCCCTTCCTAGATTAAGCTCATCATCTTTAATCTCATCACTATGCTGATAACTCAAGACTTGATTGACACTGACTCCTTCAGCCTCTTTTCCTCTAGGGTTTGTAGGGCTGGAGGAGGGAAGTACCAAACTCCTTCCAATGGCTTTCTTTATGGACTCTCAGCTCACTCCATTTTGCATCTGTTGCTCTGCCTGGTATTAACTCCACAGAATGAGGTGCCTCTACTCCAGTTACTCCATGGTGTCCTATCTCCCATTCCTCCACTTTCCTATCTTCTTTTATGTGTTGTTTCCCTCCTTGAGGTCAGGGAATTAGTTTCTTTTATTCATTGTATCCCTAGTGCTTAGCACTGTGTCTGGTACATAGATTGGATTAATTTTGGTTTGTTGTTCTTTTCATCATAATATAGTTTCCTTGTTTACCCCTTTTTATTTTTTGAATTTTTATTTTTGTCTTATCTGATAGCATTAAGGCAACTCCTGCTTTTTGTGATTCACTTGATGCATTGTAAATTTTTTCCAACCACTAAGTTTTTTGTTTGTTTTTTGTTTTTGTTTTTGTGGGGCAATGGAGGTTAAGTGACTTGCCCAGGGTCACACAGCTAGTACGTGTCAAGTGTCTGAGGCCAGATTTGAGCTCAGGTCCTCCTGAATCCAGGGCTGGTGCTTTATCCACTGCATCACCTAGCTGCCCCCAACCACCAAGTTTTAAATGTATTTCTTCTAAGCACCAGATTGTAAGGTTTTGGTTTTTTTATCCATTCTGTCACTTTTTAATTTTATTGGATTGTTTTAATTCCTTCACATTTTTTTTTTTTTGGTGGGTCAATGAGGGTTAAGTGACTTGCCCTAGGTCACATAGCTAGTACGTGTCAAGTGTCTGAGGCTGGATTTGAACTCAGGTGCTCCTGAATCCAGGGCTGGTGCCTTATCCACTGTGCCACCTAGCTGCCCCCAATCCCTTCACATTTAAAGTTAAAAGAGCTTCATATTTTCTAATGTCTATCTCTAAAATTGAGTTTTTCAAGTTATGCTTTTTCCCTCTTCTGCTGTTCCTTCAGTTACTTTAATCTTCTTTTTCCATAAAAGTATTTTATTATTTTTCAGTTACATGTAGAGATAGTTTTCAACATTTGTTTTTATAAGATTTCTTGTTTGGAATTTTTCTCCTTCCTCCCCTCCCTCCCTCTCCAAGACAGCAAGCAATCTGATATAGGTTATATATGTACAATCACATTAAACATATTTCTACATTAGTCATGTTGTGAAAGAAGAATCAGAGCAAAAAGGAAAAACCTCAAAAAAGAAAAACAAAAAAAAAAATTGAAATAGTACAGTCCAATCAGTATCCATATTCCAACAGTTCCTTTTTTTTTTTCCCCCTGGATTTGGAGAGCATTTTCCATCATGAGTATTTTGGAACTATCTTGAACCGTTGTATTGCTGAGAAGAGTCAAATCTATCACAGTTGATCAACATACAATGTTGTTGATACTGTGTACAATGTTTTTTTTTTTTTGTTATTTTTGTGGGGCAATGAGGGTTAAGTGACTTGCCCAGGGTCACACAGTTAGTAAGTGTCAAAGCTAGATTTGAACTCAGGTCCTCCTGAATCCATGGCTGGTGCTTTATCCACTGTGCCACCTAGCTGCCCCTACTTTAATCTTTTTTTTAGGAGGTCCTGTTCCTACTAACTCTTTTCCCCTCACCCCCTCACCCCTCTTCTCATTTGTTAGCTCTTTATGGCTTTATTTGTTAATTCCTCTCCTGTTTTTATCTGGTTATGTATTTTTATCCTGTTTCCCCCCTCTCCCCCCCAACCCCCCCCCCCCCGTCAGATTCCACTTTGGCTCTTCTCCTTCTGTTAGTTCTGTTCATTAATTTTTAAATTTTTTTTTTGCACCCCTTTTAAAAAAAGATTTCCTTTACTCTCTCCATTATTTCTGTTTATTCTAGACCTTTGTTCTCTGATTCATGGCCCCTAAGATCATCTGTTTTCTTCTTTGTTCTCTATTCTTCATATAATCAAAGCCTTACAAAATTATACATTCTAGTTCCAACCCTCTAGACAACTTTGTGTACTGCCTTGTAGGTTTACCTCAATGAGGTCTCCTTTTCCTACTGTGTGTCACATCTCAAACAATTCAAGTAACTCGAGGTATCAGAGAGGATATTGCCCCAATAGTCAGGTACACTTCTCCTGGCTCATCCCATCCCCCCACGTGACTCTATCACCTATCTTGTTGATCTTTTTTTTCCCTCCATATTTGCCTAGCAGTTTCCTCCCTTCATCTGTGATCCTCCTACTCCTCAAGATGCCAATTGCCCCACCCCTTTTCCTTCCCCCAACCAGTCTCCCAGGAGACCAAGTAGACTTTTTAGGCACCAAAACCCATAAGCCTCATCCAGTGTAATGTCCTAACCCTCCCTTTTACCAAAGGAACTATTCATCAGCAGTATACAACTGTCCACCTTCAAAGTAAGGTCTCCTTCCCTTTCCCACTCTTTTCAATCTTTCCCCCTTTCTCCTCTACCCACTCCTTTGTAGGCTCTTTTCTTTATGAGCCCACTGAGATCACCTTCCATCATTGCTAGCTCTTGATTGACCCTGGAACATCACTCACTTCTTTCTGTCTCCCTCCCCTTCTTCCTCCCCTTCATGTGCCCATCTATATGGTAATGCATTGCCCAGATTCTGTCTATCATGCCCTCTGTTCACCTCTTCACTGATGCTCCCCTCCCAGATTTTCTGCCTCTCACTCTTGTCTACCTGACTCCTTGTGTACATGTAGAAAAATGTTTCTTACTCGATCCTTTCTGTTGTCTTTCTGTTGCTGCCTACATTTATTCACTCCTGCTGCATTTCTGTTGTTTGGGGGGGGGTGTTCAAGATACACATAAACTCTTCAGTTCCGGTTTTCTTTTTAAAAATATTTCAACTCTTCTTCATTATTGAACATCTGTGTTTTGATTTGCATGGCTTAGGCTCATATTTTCAGTATAGGTTACCCTGGACTGTTCCTGAAACTCAGTGCTCTTCAGAACACATTATTCCATTCCCTCCTCATTTTTCTAGTGGGAATAAGGGAATAATCTTGACATTATTCAAATGTCTTTTCCTTTATATTTGAAGGTCTTTCTCCTGATGGCTTGAAAAACTTGTTTCTGAATTGAATTGTTAAACTTAACCCACTATGTGCCTTGGAGTTTTAGCCTTGGGTTTTTTTGTTTGTTTGTTTTTATTTTTATTTTTTCTGCGGTGATCTATGGATTCTATAAAATGGAATTTCTTATTCAATGTTCAGAGACCTAGGTAGTTCTCATTCTATTCTTTCCTTCATTACAGTTGTTAAGGGTTTTTCTTTTGTTCTATCATGTTCTTCTGGGAGACCTGTGTTCTTTAGATTGTTTCTGTGCATTTTATCTTTGAGATCTATGTTTGCATAGTGAGCATATTTAATGTTCATGTTTCTTTGTTTCTCTTCTAGATTGTCTTTCACTCTGTGTATTTACATTCCTAATCTATTTTGATTTTTTGATGAGACTTGCCATTACAAATTGTTTGTTATTTTTGCTGTTCAGGACATAAATTATACTCTCATAATTTTCATTCTCTCTTTTAACCCACCTCAGGAAGCAGTGTTTTGTGGTTCCCTGTTTTCTTCAGGTTCTGTAGGGTTCTCTCTGATCAAATGTTGGATCATCTTTCCATTGTTGACAGGTTCTGTTCATAGGGGGCCAGCATCTTCCCTGAGTTCAATGCAGTTTCAGAAACTTACTACCTGGCTGAACCTGGGCAAGTCACTTAACCCTGTTTGCTTCAATCTTCTCATCCTGTAAAATGAACTAGAGAAGGAAATGACATTCTTTGCAAGAAAACCCCAAATGGGGTCACAAGAAAAGTTGGATACAACTAAAATATGACTGGACAACAAAAAAATCTATTCATAGGTGCCTGAATTAATTTACTATATTTCTGTCTGTTGATCTTTGGTACCTTTGTCTTCCCACCTCCATTTTCTTTATTGTTCACTTCTGAGCCCCATCCCCTTTGATTGTGGTTTCCTTGGGGGCTACATCTTGAAGCATCAAAGTTCTTCTCTCACACTGAGCAAATCCACAGTTACCTCAGCTCGGTCTTATGTTCACTCCTGACTTAGGTGGTCAAAACTTAACCCAACTGAATGCTGTTACTTTTCTCCTTTAGGCTTGGTGGAATACTGTACAGCACTTCTTTCACATTCTGGGTATCCTGTCTTAGTGATCTATCCTACTCCTGTTCCTTAGTTCTGGGCCTGGCTGGGCACCCAGTAGTTAAGATCCTGGTTTCCCTAGCACCAAACAATTCAGATCTACCAGCAGCTCAGAGTTTTGCTGTGATTGGTATTTCTAGGTCACAGCCCACTGGTAGACTTTTGATCCTGAAGGGTTATGACCAAGCTGTTTGTGGAGACCTAGAAAATTTTCAGTCTGGAGCTGGGGTCTCTACAGTACTGGAAAGACGGGAAGGGGAATGGAAGTGTAGGGATGTGTTTTTGATGGAAGCCTGTGTCATGTCTTTGGGTCTGCCCTGGTGTCGTCTCAATGCCAGTAGTATGGAAGGTGGGGGACGGGGTGCAGAGTGAACTCAAATTCAGTGAGTATCAGTTCCTAGGTTGTTTTTTTTTTTAAAAGCTGTTTTGGATTCTTGGTGTCCTAGACTGTCAAGATAACTGGAAACTGTTTTATTTTTGCTGGCATAATTCTGTTTTGGAAAAGTTTGAGGGGGAAATGCCCAGTCTACCATCTTGTTGTTCACAAGACTCCAGAAGTCTAGACTGCATTTTTCATTTTTAATCATTCATCACATTCCTTACTGTGTCAACAAGCTTTGGTTTTAACGAAAACACCAACATTGAGATGTACCCTCATTGAGTCTGTTGTTGTCTACAAAGCCAATCATCATTAGAGCAACTGGCAATTTTAAGTATTTTTTAAGGTTCTGTAAGTAATGGAATTGATCCTTTGTTATATGTTCAACAAATATTTGAATATTTGAACATCCTATTCTGGTTGAGATTTGACCTAGGCCTTGAATATTGAGCAAGGATTTAATCTGAATAGTAGAACTGTAGAGTAAGGACATTCCAGGAGGAGGTAGAGCTTGAGTAAAAACACCAGAAATAAGAAATTATAGGAACATATTACAAAGATGCATTACAAGAAACAGAAGACCTGCCTTCTGAGTCCAACCTCTGCCCACCCTAAAGAACCATTATGCTGAAGCCAAGTCAGCTTCTATGACCTTTAGATTTACTAAGCTTTAAATTGGGAATTGACTATTTTAAGGCATTTCTGGAGATCAAATGAGATACTGTCACTAAAGTACTTGTAACCAATAAAAGCACTGCAAACACTGTAATTATTATAATGTTCACATTCTATTATATAGGGGCCAGGTTTTGACTTAGACTTTCAGAAAACAGAAAAATCAGCTTCATTATTTTAGGGTCATAGGATAATTGATGGGACATTTTTCTCTCCTCCTTGTACCATTTCTCTCTTTTTCATGCAGCTTATCTCATTCTCTTCTCTTTTCTTTTGTGATTTGTGCCAAAAATTTGTAGACAGTAGAATACAAAGGGAAACTTTGGTGCCAAACTGAAGACTTCCTTCTTCCCCATTTCTCCTCTCTCCTCTGTCAGAGGGCCTGTGTGAGGAAAAGAATCAAGAGCACAGCTCTCCCTAATACTAGCACTCTCTAAAATCAGATTTATTTTAGAATGAAATAAGGCACTTATAAGTCATTCAACATTTAAGGAAAAGAGGTTTGCTTTGCTCTAATGCAGCAAAGGTATGCAACAAAGATAGAAATGGTATTTGCCTTCCACTTTGGCAGAGGCTGTCTTTCCTTATGGAAATGCATCAGATCAACAGGCCATTAAGGAATGGTACTTCCTATGGTCTTGGGTGCCCACCAAGTATGAGAGGCCTAGATTCCATGTGACTGGGACTCTTTATGCCCCTGATGGTTAGGAGGCTACATCAGGAAAGCCAGAACCAATCAGGTCTGTCCTACAAGTTTTGTCTTCTTTAAGATACAGTCTCCCCCACCTTGTGGTTAGGAGGAAAGAAGCTGCACCAGGGAAAACACTGGTCTTGTCATAGGGAGCCAAATTCAGAACATATCAAGTAGCAGATTCACTGGCATAAGTTCCTATCTGTGCTTGCAGCTGTGGTTGTGATGCACTGATAATATAAGCATAATTGTTTGAATGCCATAAATGTCACTTACTGAAAATTACATTCCCTATGAGTAAAGCTAAAATATTATTTATAAATTTTATTCATGTTTTATTTTAAAAGTATAATATTCATTATAAAAATATAATTAAAAGATGAAATACATTTAAGCTTCTAGCAGTCCAGTCATTTATTTTTGAAGGCTATTGAAAATAACAAGATTTCTATTCCTACATATATTCCTATATAATTCTTCACTTATCTTCAAAACCTTAAAAAGTGCTGATAAAATATTATAGACAGTAAAATGAAAATTACATGTTATTAAAAATGTTATTTACAAAACTTGAATGGTTTTTTTAAGACCACACAAAGACATGGCTTATCTCATTAGCCAAAGCTAATTCTTGTGCATATACAAGTGATCCCCTTCCTTCTACCACCTTTATTCTTATTAATTTTCAATTTTCCCCTATCTACTGATCGTTTCCCTATTGGCTATAAACATGTCTATGTCTCCTGCATCCTCAAAAAACCCTTATGTGATCTATTCATCTCCGCTAGCTATACCCCCCCATATATAGTCTCCCTATTGTGGCCATGTATTTCCTCCTCTTATGCTCTTATGTGCCACTGTTTCCTCCTTCTTTTATGCTCTCTCTACAGTCTGGATTCTGACCTCATTATTCAATTGAAACCTCTCTGGAAGAGTTCCCAGTGATAATTGCCAAATCTGAATTAATTTTTCTCGGTCCTTCTCGGTCCTCATCCTTCTTGACTTCTCTTCAGCTTTTGACACTGTCCATCACTCTCTTCTGATAGACTTTTTTTCCTGGGTTTTTGTAGCACTAATCTCTCCTGTTTCTTTGTACCTATCTGATCACACACTGGTAGAAGGCTTCGTCTTCATCTAGGTTCCATACACTAACTGTGGGTATGCCACAGAGTTCTCTCCTGAGCTCTCTTCACTTCTTCCTCTTTCATTTGGTGATCTCATCAACTCCCATGGACTCAGCATTTATGGTGATGATTCTCAAATCTACATATCTAACCTTTTTGCTAACCTCCAATTTTGTATCTCAACTTGCATATTAGACACCTTGAATTTAACTTCCATAAATATGTTAAATTCAATGTGTCTGAATCTGAACTCATCTTTCCCCCCCAATTCTTCCCATTTTTTTGGTTTCCTGTTACTGCGGAGGGCACCATCATGCTTCTAGCCATCACATTGTCATCTCTTGCCTGGACAGGTAGAGTTAGACTATCTGACTCAAATCTCTAGTCCATTCACCACTCATATGTCATATTGATCTTCCTAAAGCACAAGTCTGACCATGTCACTTCCTATTCAGTAAATTCCAGAGACTATCACTTCTAGGATAAAATATGAAATGTTTGAACATTAATGCCCTCTGTAACCTGGACCCTCCAATAGTTTCCCCCTTGCTTCTCTCCACTTAGTGTACTATTGCTATACTTCTCATAAAACACTATCTATCTACTTTGGGCATTTCCCCGAAGCTGTCCCCCATGCTTGGAATTCTCTCCCTCCTTATCTCTGCCTAATGGCTTTCTTCAAGTACCCCCCTAAAATTCTACCTTCTACAGGAATCCTTTCCCCATTACCCTTAATACTAGTGTCTTCTCTCTGTTAATTTTCTCCAATTTATCCTCTATATAGTTAGTATGTAGATAGTTGTTTGTATGTTGTTTCCCCCATTAGACTACAAGGTCCTTGAGAGAAGGAGCTGTCTTTTGCTTTTCTTAGTATCCCCAGCACTCAGTACAGTTCCTGAAACGTATTAGATGCTGAATAAATGATTGTTGACTTATTGACTGCATTTTAGTATCTCATTCCCTCTTTATTAGAGATTGTTAACTAAATTTTATTACTAATTTCAAAGCTAGATATCAAAGAAGAAATTGAAGATGAAGAAAAGCATATTGAAGATTATGTTGATGCAAAAATGAATGATGTTGATTCCATTTCTCTTGAAAATATGTATTCTATTGCAAGTCTTTGTCTTCATGAAAAGAAAAATAAGAGACCAGACATTGAGATGGTATTTTGATTTTTGTTTTATATATATATATGTGTGTGTGTGTTAAGTATATATACACTCATATTGTGAATTTAACTCCTCAATTTAGTTCATTTTATTTCTGCAGGTAAAACAGCACCTCCAAGAGATGACATCATCCTGATTTCCTAAGATTTTATTGATACCATTTAAATTAGTCTTGGAGATTGACTCCCAGGTTTGTGGGTCCAGAAAAAACCTTTTTTTTTTTAATGTATAAAGTTTTGGAACTTCGTCTTCTACATCAGAATCTATATTTTTGAATTTTAACTTATTTTAAATTTCCTTTGCTTCATAATCTGGCTCAATTATAGTCAGACTATAAGCCTGTACCAACTCACATAGCTCTCTTTAGGAACAATTTTATTATCCTAATGTAATTGAACATTTGTAGGATAACATTTACCATAATTCCCTAGTAGATCAAAAAGACCCTTAATTTTACACTGTTTTTTCTTCTGCTATATAGTATTACAATTAAATTAGGTCTCTTGTTTTGCTATAGTAAATATGATTCAAGAAATAGCTTTAATAATTTTCTTCTGTATTGAGCATAGAATTTTTTTAAGCGATTGTGATAGCAATTAAGGTAAACTGAAACACAAAGTTCGAAGTACATTCAATTTATTGGTAAGGCTAGCAATTACCAAGAAAGGGGGTCTAGACGCCTTAGTCAAAAGACCATGTGTAGGGCTTATTAGCCTTCATATAGTTTTGGGAAATAGAAGAGAACAAAGAACATAAAACTATGGTTACAAAGTTTGAAGTGTCATAGATGATGGAAAACAATATAATTGGATGGAAGTTAGGAATGCAGAACTAGCAACAGCCCCTTCTTCCATCTTGTTGCTATGGAAAACTCACTAGTGGTATCTATCTGCATGGATAACACTCCAGACTTTCATGAAGGACAGCCAGTATCGCAGAGATAACAGACTTCCTGGCTCCCACCTGTATCCTGCCAGGCTTGTTAGTAAGATAACAGCTCTCTCTTAATTGTACATGGGCAGTAAGATGTGTCGAGACAATGTATTTCTTTGAATTAAGGTGATTTATGGAACAATCTAGCTCAGAGAGGAAAGCCAAGCTTCTGAATTTAATTCAGAGAAAAAGAAACATGGCTTAGGCATTCAATTACAAAGTGGAATCAGGATTAATTTGATTTTCTCACCGTGAATTGATCTAACCATTCTGGGAAGAGATACTGCAGAATGTAAGGTTTCACATATGCCAAAATAAGCATACAGCACTTTTTTGTGGTAGCAAAAAACTAATTCCCATTCATTGGGGAATGACTAAATAAATTTTGGTCTAAAATATAATTTTACTGTATAGGAATAAATAAATATGAAGAATTGAGAGGCATGGGAAGATATAACAAATAATGAAGTAAAAAAAAGAACCAAGAAAACAATGTACACAATGGCTGCAACAAAGCAAAAAGAAAGCACAAAGGCCACAAAAATAAATAGTGTGTAATTATAATGAACAAGCTTGCTTCCAAAGAAGATGTAAGAAAATATACCTCCCTTTTTTTTTAGAAGTGAGAATTGAGATTAGAGTATCTCAATTCTCACTTCTAAAAAAAAAGGGAGGTATAGAGCATTGCTACAATGTTATACTTGGTTGATGTGCCAGTTTGTTTAGCTGAAAGGTGTCCTTTTTTCTATTTTTTTTTTTGTTACAAGAGATAATTCTCAGTAGAGGGCAAGGAAGGGGTAATAGTTGTACATGAAAGTGATTTTAAAACAAAACATATCAATAAAAATTAATTTTTAAAAAATCAATTCATAAAAATTATTTAAAAGGTACTTAAGCATCTGTGGAACAGGCATGATCTAGAACCAAGTTTACAAAGGCACACTCAGGTTTTGGCACACCCATTCAGCAACATAGCTACAAGAATATGGCCAGGCCTAGCTTCTAAAGCAGGTACATTCTGCTTTGTATGTGTCTCAAATTGAGGTATTGTTAAAATAATTGTACCTAGAGAGTAAAATATGCAATCATTCAAATTACCTCTTTTTTTTCTTTTTTTAGTGAGGCAATTGGGGTAAGTGACTTGCCCAGGGTCACACAGCTAGTAAGTGTTAAGTGTCTGAGGCCAGATTTGAACTCAAGTCCTCCTGACTCCAGGGCCGGTGCTCTATCCACTGTGCCACCTAGCTGCCCCCCAAATTACCTTTTTAATATCAAGTATTGAAGGAGAAAAAATTAGCTAAAAAGGGAAGATGAAAAATCACAGTCATAAAAATTAATTTAGCCCATAATTAGGCTCAGATATTTTGAAATAAAAAATGACTATTAGGTGATAATGACCTTAAAATAAAATTCAATAAATAAAAGAAATTCAAAGATAAGACAAAGTATTAAATAATTTTTATTAATTGTACAAGAAACTCTTTTGTTCCTGAGTAATGTTGATTGTAGTGGACTTATAAATATAATTTTTGGTAATTAATTGTTTAGTTACTTTGATCACTGCAACTCTGGTCAAGCAGATGAGGTTTTTTTGGACATCTGTTTCTCTATATAGATATTCCTCATATACAATGGAAATAAATTTTTAAATCTTGATTTTAACTAAATAAAAATTTTAGTATAAATTCATTCCTCTTTTTTATATGGTATTGTTTAACATATGATGTCATATATCCATTTTCAATATTTGGATATTTTATTGGTGTTTTTTGGGAGTTTGAAGAACAGCAGGATAGTCAGTTTAGCTAGATCATACAGACTTGAAAGTAGAATGGAACCAGATTAAACTCTTTGAGAGTATTTGGATTGTATCCACAGAGCCCAGCTATGTTTGGCACAAAGTAGGTGCTTAATAAATGTTTGTTGATTGATTTTAGGGATAAGAGAGCCACTAGAGTTCATTGAGGAGGGCAGTGACATGGTCAGACCTGTGTTTAAGGACCATGATTTTGGTAGGTATATGAAAGCTGGATTAGAGCGAAGAATGACTCGAGGCAGGGGCACTAACTAGGAGGCCATTAACAACAACAACAACAATAATATTAATAACTAGCATTTATATAGTACCTGCTATGGCTAAGAATTGTGCTAAGTACTTTTTACATAGTCAAGAGCTAGTATCTGACTTTGAAGTCAGGTCTTCCTGATTCTAGGTCCAGCACCCTATCCACTGCCACCTAGCTATAGTCCCAGTTGCAGTAGTCTAGGCAAAAAGAAGGTAAGGGTCTGAACTAAGGAGCTGTCTATGTGAATGGAGAGAAGGGCAGATGTAAGAGATATTAGAAAGATAGTTCAAATCAGATTTGGCAACCACTTGGTTATGTGGGGTGGATGAAAGTGAATATAGAAATAGGGGAAGTTTTAAATAGGTTTTGGTCAATAAGATAATGTAATGAGATCTGAGATGCCAATTGCAGCACAAATATACCAGGTCATGAAAAGGGTGACAGTCAGACTAATTCACCTGACTAGGCCAAGAATACAGACTGTTCTCTGAAGGGCTCCTGCAGCAGCTCTGAAATGATCTAGAAGGCAGGAAGGTAAGTGCCCAGGTAGGGGCTGAGTTATAACTTCCCTGAGATGGATTGGGTGGTAGGTGGGTTTAGAGCTTACACAGCAATGGGAGTGATGATGTTTGAACTTCTTGTGTTAGAGAAAGGCCCCATGATTGCCCAACTTGGCTATTACAGGAAGAGCTAGTATTAACACCCTGTTTGATTAATCACAGACCCCTTTTTCATGCCATGGTCTCCCAAGAGGCTATGGTCCTAAGCTTTGTAGACCAATGATAGTATAGGCCTAAGGTTGAACTATGTCAGAAGCTTCTAAATGATATTCATTTTTGGTCATAGCATAAAGAAATCTATTTGAGGGATTATGAACTGTCACACCATAGTTTGGTAGTAAGTTTCAGATCTTTCTAATATACCCCTAGAATACCTAATGTTAGATACCAAATGCTAGCAGCAACCTTGGGACTAGTGATAAATGAGGTTATGAAGACTTAGCTTAACTTTGATAAATGCTGCTTGTTTAACTGAATATACATTTTGGTGTCTTAATGTTTGATTAAATGGCCATTCTGAAGACACGTAGATATGAAGACAAAACTAGAAAAGTACATTTTTTAAAACTTCAAATTTTGGAAGTTTTTTTCTGTTCCTATTCATAATAAAATAAGTTTGCATTGTGACATGTTTTATAGATAATTTGTTCCATATTTTAAAATTACTTAACAATTTAAAGAAAAATGTCTTCCACAAAATGACTAATATAGAGGTTTTACATAATTGCACATATCAGATTACTTACCATCTCAGGGAGACAGAGAAAGGAATTTGGAACTCAACATTTAAAAAAAAATGTTAAAAATTGTTTTTACATGTAAGCGTGTGTGTGAAACTATTATATATGTGTATGTATATATAAAAATATGATTTATAGAAATATATAACATATACACATGCTGGAACCTTGTCTAGCTTGCTATATGTCTTTACTATAGATCAGAACTGGTACAGGGCAGGTCCCATGTATATTTCAGTACTTTAAAGGACCTGTTATTTCATCAGTGAAGTAATTCCTTTTAACAACTTGGATACAATCCCTTCATCCTTAAGACTTGCTAGATGTGGCCAAACATATCAATACTGATCCTTAGACCAAAGATACCCACCCAGATCATTAACTGCCCAGTTCTCAAAATCTTTGTACCTTAGTACAGCTTGTGTTCTGCTGGGTTCCACGAACCCAGGTTCAATTTCATGCCATTATGAAGAATCAGAACAGAAATTCAGTCAGATTAGGGGGTATTTTTCAGACATTCCAGTAAGTGTTCTGCAATTCATAGTCTTAAGGAGTTGCCTAAGGTAATTGAGATGGTGAATTTCCCAAGGTCATATAGCCAGTTAAGAACTGTACCCAGGGGGGCAGCTAGGTGGTGCAGTGGATAGAGCACCGGCCCTGGGGTCAGGAGGACCTGAGTTCAAATCTGGCCTCAGACACTTGACATGTATTAGCTGTGTGACCCTGGGCAAGTCACTTAACCCCAATTACCTCACCAAAAATAAACAGATAAACAAACAAATAAATAAATAATTGTGCCCAGGTCTTCCAAGACCAACTTTATCCAGTACATCATGTTGCCTCTCCCTCTAACAGGGTAAGTTACTCTATTAAAAATTAGACATTTTGCCTAAACCTGTTTTACACTCAGGCAATGAGGATGAGTAGTGTAACAATAAAGCTGTGTTCCTGAAGGTACTTTGGAAAGGAAGGGCAAGAGAGGGATAGGGCCAAGTTACTTTTTGGCTCTTTTGAGCAGTATTTATCACAAATTTTCTTCTAGTTGTAGGCATTCCATACATCCAGGATCCCCAAGACAGCAAATTTGGGACAATCCACCCTGGTTGGGAAAGTGGGCCCTGGGCCAAAAGAGATAATAGTCATGGGACACTGAGTTGTAGCAGTCCCAGGGGCTAGGTGAGAGAGCAGACCAGTTCAAAAAGGCCTCACCCACTGTTACAGAATATCAATTCCTTCAGCAAATCTCTAGCTACCTCTCTTAGGTTGGTAGGCCAATCTCAAAGGTTGGAAAATTGATCAGTATCCTGCCTATTCCTCACACTTAGTAGCAAATGCTCTCTAAATGGACAGAACCATTGAGAGTAAAAGCAAAATCCCATGATAAATTCATATATTACAACAGGGTATATTGAAATCTAAAAATAAGATGAATATCAAGAACAGAAAAACAGAAAGTAGTCCAAACACTTGTAATTCCAAATGTCAGGCATGTTCCTCCAGGTCTGAATGGCTTGATTTCTACCAGCCTTCTCTATCTATACTGATACAATCAATCAACAACCATTTATTTTGTGCCTCAGCTGTGGTAGGCCTATGAAATGGATATACTAATGTGAAAACTGAACTACAAAGAATTTACATTTCAAATAGGTAAACAAGTACAAATACAAATAAGTAGAACAGGATGCAAATTAACTGAAATAAACTATTGACTTCAATGATAAACCTTACAACTTTTAAAATCTTTTTTAAAAAGCCTAATATGCAAAATATTCTTTTCATTTGTTTTATAAGATTTGACAGAGTTCATAGGATTTTAACAGTCTTTAATTCTTCATGGTGAGGTACACTGCTCCAACTCTAGGTTTTATTATAGCCCATAGGGTTGTTGTTGTTGTTTTGTTTTGGTGAGGCAATTGGGGTTAAGTGACTTACCCAGGGTCACACAGGTAGTAAGTGTTAAATGTCTGAAGCCGGATTTGAACTCAGGTCCTCCTGAATCTAGGGCTGGTGCTTTATCCACTGTGCTACCTAGGTGCCCCCCAGCCCATAGTTTTTTGTTGTTGTTGTTTTTTGGGTTTTTTTGGTGAGGCAATTGGAGTTAAGTGACTTGCCCAGGGTCACACAGCTAGTACGTGTTAAGTGTCTGAGGCTGGATTTGAACTCAGGTCCTCCTGACTCCAGGGCCGGCGCTCTATCCACTGTGCCACCTAGCTGCCCCCCCCACATAGGTTTTTAATGGAGTTTAAATCAGGTGAACTCCCAGGCCACTAAATCTTGTTTATTAACATCTCTTGAGGAAACTCCTTAACCTTTCATGACATGTGTCATAGTATAAGGCTGTTTTTGTAGTATTTCTTCTCCATATAGGAATTTCTCTAATTCCTGAATAATTATGCTTTTAAGTATAATATCAGTTCATCTTGTCCTCCAGGATAAGACTTCTAGGCCCACTGTCAGTCAATAAATATTTAATAAGCTCCTAATATGTTCCAGGCAGTCCTAAAGCATTAAGAATACAAACAGAGGCAAGATGGTCTTTGTCCTGAAGGAGTTCACAAAATGAGGGAGACAACAAGCAGATATGTACAAACAAACTAAACAGATAAACAGGAGACAAGGGAAGGTACTAGAATAGAGAGGTTTTCTGTAGATTTTAGTTGGGACCTGAAGAAAGCTAGTAGATAAAGATGAGGAGGGAGAACATTTCCTGGTATAAGGGCCAGCCAGAGAAATGCCTATAACTAAGAAATGAAGTGTCTTCTTTGTGGAACAGCAAGACCAGTGTCACTGGATTGATAAGGTATAGGAAGACTGGAGGGGTAGAAAGGGGCTAGGTTATGAAGAGCTTTGAATGCCAAAGATTTTTGTATTTGATCCTGGAAACAACAGGGCGCCACTGGAGTTTGAGTAGGAGGGTGACATGGTCAGAGAACTATGCATTAGAAAAATTACTGGTGGCTGAATAGAGGATTGATTGGAGTGTTCAGAAAACTGTGGCAGGCAGACCAGCATTACTGCTCCAAGTGTGAAAAGATGAGGGCTTGCACCAATGTGCTTGGCAGTGAGGAAAGGAGACATATTCAAAAAATGTTACAAAGGTGAAATCTATAGGTCTTAGCAAAAGACGATATGGAAGGGTGAAAGATGTCAAGGATGATTCCGAGGTTGTGAGCCTGAGGGGCTGGGAGGATATGCTAACTTCTATAGTAATAGAGAAGATGGGGAGGAGGGAAGGTTTAGGGAGAAAGATGAGCGTGGTTTTGGACATGTTGAATTTAAGATATCTATTGGGCATGCAGTTTGAGATGTGTGGAAGGCAGCTGGAGATTCATGACTAGAAGTCAGCAGAGAAGTTAGGGCAGGATAGGTAGATTTGAAAATCATCACTGGGAGTAAAAAATCCCCAAACATTTTTGAAGGGAGATGTTTTAAAAGTCTGACAAAAATGCCAGATGTTACAGACTCACCTTTTCTTCGGAAAATGGTTGTGATATAACCTTGAATAAAAAAATTGAGTTTGATGAGTAAAAAATACTTTTTGGGGGGTTGTCAATTTTTAATACTCCATTCTTTTTATTGTCTTGCTAATAATAATTTTTATTTATAGCAATGGTCAACAGATATAATTTTCAAGGTTCTTTTTGATATTCTTCTAATTTTAAGAAGTTTATGCTCCACTGTAGAGAAATCAACTTCTAGCTGCCAGGTCTCTTTGAAGGTTTGTTTTTAGGGCGGTTTTGAAGTAACTGTTAGTTATTGGCATTGTTTTATCAACTGCACTTTGGCCTGTAATACTGTTTTGTTGTGGGCTTATTTACCTACTTAACTTCCCAACACTAATAGCCCCTTCAGTATCTCTAACAGTCATTGAAGTGTGCTTTTTAAGAGCTACAACAACCACAAAAATGAAGTCACAACAAGAAATGAGCAGAGACATCTGCAAGTGACACAAAACCCTAACTTCTATCATACTGCTTTCCTGTTATGTATTTAATCTGTTCAACTCCCTAACAAACATCTACTTTTTCTCCTCTGACACTCTCTGCACCCCTCTAGTGCAGGCCTTTATCCCCTCGAACCTGGAATATCGCAACTGCCTACTTACTGGTTGGTCTACCTGCTACATCTGTTCCCACCAATCCATCTCTACTCAGCTATCAAATTGATCTTAAAGTACACTCCTGACCATGTCACTCTCCTATTCAGTAAATTCCAGTGGCTTTCCATCACTTCTAGAATCAAATTCAAAAGTATTTAGTGTTCAAAGTCCTTCCTGAAATAGCTCCTCCTACATTTCCAGGCTTCTTACATTGTATACACTGCTCCCTCCACCCAATTCATCCTTTGTACATACGGATAATTCTTGCTTTATGTAAATTATGCAATTTTACATTATATAAAGAACCCTGCATTCCAAAAAAAAATTATGAAAATTCCTTATGATAAGACCATATACAATGTGGGCAAGTAGGACTTGAAAATTAAAACCTGTTCTGGTACATCACTCAGATAATCCCAGAGCATTGAAAGGAATCAGCAAGGCAACACTACCTATGCATTATTTCACTAACCCTAAGGCATAGATAACCCTTCTACTGAAAAATGGTTTATACACAGCATCATTCCTGAAGTTAAAAGTTCTGTCATAATGACTTTCAATATTCTATTTATTTTTGGATAATGCCCCAGGTCATCGCCATCTATATTTTAATGAAAATGTAAAAATGATCTACCTTCCCCCTAACACTATCTCATTATTACAAACTATGGATCAGAATTTGCAAATTTCAAAGGATATTATTATTATTTATGCATTACATTTGTCCAAGCAATTGCAGCTCTGGATACAGATAAGGACTTGGCATTGAGAGATTTCTTGAAGTCCTATAATACTTACCATGAAATCTGGAATATTGCCAAGATATGGGAAGATATAACAGAAACATGTAAAAAGAGAGTTGAGGAAAAAATGTGACAAAGATGAAACATTCAAATAAGTGAGTAACAAGATTGTAAAATTAGCACAAGAATTGGACCTAGACATGGATGAGAATGATTTGGTGGAGTTGAATGAGTGTCTTGGAGAAGAACTGTTGAATGAAGATCTGATTGAACAAAGCTACAAAAATTGCAGAAAAAAGGGAACCTTTAGAACCCAAGGTCAAACCAAAAAGGTTCACAATGAAACAGTTGGT
Organism: Dromiciops gliroides; assembly: GCF_019393635.1. Taxonomy (NCBI): domain Eukaryota; kingdom Metazoa; phylum Chordata; class Mammalia; order Microbiotheria; family Microbiotheriidae; genus Dromiciops; species Dromiciops gliroides. The sequence goes on along the minus strand of NC_057865.1, from coordinate 206,882,781 downwards.
AGAAGTATTTCATCATTTGAGTGAATTTTTTTTTTTTGCATTGAAAAGATGGATCCAAATATCTCAAGATTTTTAAAAGTTCAAACACTAGTTGCTATCATCAGATATATATGGAAAAACAGAGCTTCATAAAAAAAGCTGTGCGGTCAACCACCAGTGATAAAGGCTAATTATAACAGTGGGTGGCAAAGGGACAACATACTGCACACCTATGTTAACTTTATTTTACTGTACTGTGCATCATTAACTTTTATCTTTTATTTCATAATTCTGTTTATCATTACATTACAGTATTTAATATGCCTGCATTTTAGTACATTTAGTGAAGTAGGTAGGTAGGGGCAAATCTGCATTCTGTAAAATCCACTTGTGTAGAGGTTAGAGAACTGGTTATATGCATCTCCCAATCAGACTGATAGATCTTGATCAGAGACTTTTACTTTTATATCCCCAGAGCTTAGCACAGTGCCTGCTAACTGTTATTTAACCAGCATCAAATTATTTTGATGAGTGCAGCTTTAATATGGTCTGAGATCTGACACTTCCAGGGCCCCTTCCTTCCCACTTTTTAATTATTTGTTTTCAAAGAAACTGGCTTTTTTTTTAGTTCTATAAAGTAATCCTTTGATAGTTTGATAGGTGGTATACCTTGAATTAATTTAGGTAGTATTGTCATTCTTGGCTTAACCTATTCATGAACAATTAACATTTCCCCAATTATTTAGGTGTGCCTTTATTTCTGTAAAGTGTTTTGTAGTCAACATTTATATAGTTCCTGTGTTTCTTGGTAGGCAAATTCAAGTATTCTACACATTCTGTAGTTATTTTAAATGGCAATTTCTTTTTTCCTCCTAATTATTTTTGTTGGTAATACACAGAAATATTGATGATTTACGTGGATTTATTTTTTATCCTGCAACTCTGCTCAAGTTGTCTCAATTTTTACTTAATTTTCTGGCGTTCTAAGTCATACTGTCATCTGCAAGGGGTACTTTTTCCTCTTTGCATATGCTTATTTCTTCCATTTCTTTTTCTTGTCTTGTAATAATAGTGCTGATAATGGACATCTGACCTTATTGACAAGGTCTCTTGTTTATTCCCATTGCGTATAACTTTAGGGGCTCTTAGTTTTAGGTAGATAGTCCTTTGAGTGTTTCTCTACATTTGACAAGTGGTACTTTTTATTTTTGGTGAGGCAATTGGGGTGAGGTGACTTGCCAGGGTCACACAGCTAGTAAGTGTTAAGTATCTGAGGCCAGATTTGAAGGCAGGTCCTCCTGAATTCAGGGCCAGTGCTCTATCCACTACGCCATCTAGCTGCCCCGGTACTTTTTTTGGCTGGGCAATGAGGGTTAAGTGACTTGCTCAGGGTCACACAGCTAGTAAGTGTCAAGTGTCTGAGTCTGGATTTGAACTTAGGTCCTCCTGAATCCAAGGCCAGTGTTTTATCCACTGCGCCACCTAGCTGCCCCCTGCCCCAGTACTTTTTTAACAAAGACTATATTGCCCTAGTTACATGAACTATGGTTTCCTAACATAACCAGCCAAACTAGTAATATTTGTTATAAGGCAAATTTCAGTATAAAAACAGGTCTTTGTACTCTCTTCAAGAAGGTTTAATTAGTAGGTCTTACATGGACCCTGACAACTAAATTATTAGCTTATTAAATTATAATTTGATTCCAAGTTGTATTAGAGTCTGAAGCGGTTCCCTTCCTTGTCATTTTTCTTTTAATAGTTCAGTCAATAAGTATTTATTAAGTGCTACTTTGTCAAAGCAGATACCTTATAAATGTACAAACTTAGAAATAAGTAGCTTTACTCAGGACCTGTAATTTTTCTTTACAATGCAATGGAAAACTGTCAAATATTGCTTGATTAGGACAATTCAGATATGACCTAATTCAAATTTTATCAAAAGAAGTCAAACAGTCCTTTAAAAGTACACAAAAAGATACTATAAAAGAACTTTATACTAGAGTATTGAAGACGTAACTACAAACTTTATTCTACATATTTACGATTGAAGCTACATTATCTGGCAGTCATATTATAGGCATAAAAACTTGTTGTACAGGTCAACCAGAAAAGATGTTTTTAAAATGACTTGGTTAAGAACTGTTTTTTATTGGATGCACTTAAATGGACCATCTTTTCATATAACCTAAAAAGGAAAGTATTAAAAAAAAATCATTTTGTGGAACTGGGGAGGGAGAAGATAAGTCTACCGGTTTTGCTTATGAATAAATTATATTAAATATGCTTCATATGTGTATACATTCATCTAACAACATGAATCTTTTCCATAACAGACGAGGAGCCACTGATATTCCCATTTAATTATTATTTCTATATTAGGCACTTTTAAATAATCATCTGGGTTCTTCCACTGGGTTAACTTTGTTATTTTACTTAATAAAATACTTTAATCATTTTGCTATTTAATTGGTTCAATTAAGGGTCCTGATATCTTAGTGTAATGGTATGAGTGTAAAAGTTTTAAAAATTCATACCTGAAATGTATAGCTCCTGGCAGCAGAAGCAAAAATGAGCAGGTAAGTGAGATGGTCAAAGGAAAAGAAAATCATGGCACCAGAATAACCATGAGGGGATCTACATTAAGAAAGGAAAATAGGAAATGGTCTGTGTCATCTATCTTTGGATAATTAAGAGCCCAGCATATTCAAACCAGAATGTATTACTAAGTGATAGTTTCAAATTTAATCTGCCAAAACTCATAATTTTATAGGCATAACTTACCAGTTAAACTTTTCCCCCCAAATGGCTTGCTAACATATTCTCTTATTTTCTCTTTTCACTTCAGTTTTTTTTAATTACAAAAGTAAAATGTGACCCAAATGAAGATTTGAAGCAATTTTGTAAAAATCAAAACCTAATAATGTACACAGACTTGCAACAAGTCCAAAAACCTGATGTACAATGAACCAAGTGGAAAAATAGGGAAAGATTTTTTAAAAAATTGTACCACAGAAAATGGTCTCAATATATATATAGAAAACAGAGAGGAAATGTTTTTTTATTGAGATATAAAAAGTATTTAATATAATTCTATGCTGCTGTATAAATTTATTAGATTTTTAAAAATTTGTATTTTTCATAAAATGCTACCTTGAACAGACTATAAGTCATATTGTTAACATTCTAGAATATATGCATTTAAAAATTTTCAACAATTACAACTAGAAAACATTTTCTTAAGATAAATTTATACCATATTCAAGAATATCCATTTACTTTTCTGTAGGGTAAGTGGAGTTTATTGATCAACTCGGTATAGGTCTTATTAATTAATAGCCACAGATTTTTATTTGTGAAACAAATTTAAAATTCATCTTTGCTGTGTGCATAAAGTATAGTGTGAATATAAATTACTTAGCATGTTTAAATATTTCAAATTGAATTACTACTTGTAAACAAACAAAACTCTATACAGACTACCCTTTTTGTTTTTAAGAACTCAACTTGTCAGTCTATAATTGTCCCAAAATGTCTCTATTAGGTCTCACTGCTAAAATAAACATGTGCAAAAAGAGTTCACTGCAATAAAATTTAGAATTCTAGAAATAGTGTACTTTGCATTGTATACCATGAAATGTGTATGCCTGTAGGTTATAAATCTTGGCTTACTTCAGTTCATTTAGAAAACAGGTGAAACCAACTGAAAATGATAGTTTGCATCTAATTTTTTTTACAGATCAAATGCAACAAAATGTCAAAACTTCCAAATTAGGCCCAAAATTTCTACAGATATTGAAACTGCAAAATCATTAGCTAATAATTGTCAATCTGAAGAAAGATAAAGCCAAACAAATATATTCAAAACAAACTTTATAAAATTTATATTTTTTAGACAGAGAAACAATCGATATTAAAAATTGTTTTTTAAAAATTTCAGTTGGTCTTATGATTTGTGTCTCCTTTTATTTAATAACATTAACTTTAAACTCAATATGGATTTTAATCATTTGGCTCCCTCCTGTAACACAGAATAATTTGATCAGCTTTGAGGGAAAAAAAAAATTTAATATGCCAAAAAGATTTAAACTTAACATTTCAAAAATGTAAGAAGAAACCATTCATTGCTGAAATTTATCAGGTCACTTATAGTTTTCTAGGTTGGTCAATCTGGTGCAAAAATAATATTAACAAAATAAAGTCAAGTATAAATCACAAACTGTTAGAAATTTCAAAAGATCATGAATGTATCCTAGATTTCTGTAAGAGCTAATATTGCTCCCCTTCCATCTATCAGGCACAAACCAATCTTTTCAGAAGGGAAAATAACTTTTTACTTAACAAATTCATTAAGTAATAGACATATTTCCTGTCTTCTCCCACTGATTTTTTTTTTTCTTGCGGGGCAATGGGGGTTAAGTGACTTGCCCAGGGTCACACAGCTAGTAAGTGTCAAGTGTCTGAGGCCGGATTTGAACTCAGGTACTCCTGAATCCAGAGCCAGTGCTTTATCCACTGCGCCACCTAGCCGCCCCCCCCGCCCCCCCGATTTTTAAAAAGGTTTAAAGATGAACCAAATAGATGTTCAATTAGGGAAAAAAAAAATTATAGCATGTCTTGGAATGTTTGGAGGACAGTAGGAGTAGAATGACTTTTTTTTTTAACCTAATAGCCTAATTGTATGCAATTTTAAGCTTTATAGGAAATTCAAGGACTAAAGTAGGTGATGCTAATGAAGTGTTGATTTATAACTCAATGTTCTAAAACTGAAAAACTATCATAATTTTTTTTTTTAATTTTAAGTGAGGCAATTGGGGTTAAGTAACTTGCCCAGGGTCACACAGATAGTAAGTGTCAAGTGTCTGAGGCCGGATTTGAACTCAGGTCCTCCTGAATCCAGGGCCAGTGCTTATCCACTGTGCCACCTAGTTGCCCCATAAGTGTTTTTTAACTTAAAGTTGAAAACAGAAATAATTGTTTTAGAGTTTGTCTTGTTGAAAATTAACAGGTAGGTGGTGGTGTTATTGTTTTTTAAACAAATTTTTTTCTGAACATTCCATATTCATATGTAATGCTTAATGTTCTCTGGTACTAAAAACAAGAAGTTGGTCTTGTAATACTTAGTATTACCAGTGCATGTAATAGATTTCATTCAGTAGTGGCTTCAGTTTCAGCTGGACCCCTAATTAGTCTTCTAATTCCTCTTTTTCCTGCAGGACCTTTTGGTTTAGCAAAACTTTGTTTATGTGCATGTTGCTTTGGATGTACTTCTTCATAAAGGAAGTCTGCAGTTAATTCATCTCCATTATCTATTTCAATCTATAAAGTAAAAGAGGGTTAGTAATACTGAAAAATTAGAATCAAACATTTAAACCTAAGATATTTAAACTTGAACTGGCACAACTATACCAGCATACCTACCAGGCCAGTTTCTTGAAATGAATTTTTGCAATACAAAAATAGGACAACAAAATTATGTACATTCCAAAACAGAGCAAAACAGTTAATAGTAGCTGAGTGTGTATAAATAAGCATTCCATTTGGAAAATGGTTTCATACTTTGTTCTTCCTATATCTTGGGTAATCAAGAAGTTATCTGACTCTTATACTTTTAAAACTATAAAAAATTTTATTTATAGGTTGGAAAACTAGGATTTTTAAAGTCAGGCAGTCAATAAGCATTTATCAAGTGTTTACTATATGCCAGGCAATGTGCTAAGTGCTGGAGATATAAGGCAAAGCAAAAACAGTACCTCCCTCAAGTATCTGACATTCTAATAGGGGAGACAACATGTAAATAATTAGGCATATTCAAAATATAAAGAGTAAATGAGAGGTAATCTCAGAAGAGAGAGGCACTAGCAGTTGGAGGGACTGTTAAAAGCTTTCTGAAGAAGGTAGGATTTAAGATCTATCTTGAAGGAAGCCAGGTAAGAAAGGAGGCAGAAATGAGGAGGGAAAGCATCCCAGAAATAAAGGACAGCTAGTGCTACGGTACAGAGACAGGAGATGGTCAAGGTCCAGGAACAAATAAGTAGGCTAGTGTAGCTGGATCACAGAGTACACGGAAGAGAGTAAAGTGTAAATAGACTGGAAAGGTAGGAATGGGCCAAGTTATGAATAATTTTAAATGCTAAACATAGGATCTTATATTTGATGCTAGAGGTAACAGGAAGCCACTGAAATTTATTGAGGGTGACAAGGTCAGACCTACACTTTAGAAAAATCACCTTGGCAACTGGGTGAAGGAAGAATTAAGAGTTTGGAAGAGACCTGAGGCAGGGAGAACCATAAGGCTAAGAAGGCATGAAGTGATAAGGGTCCACACCATTGTGGCTGCTGTGTGTGTAAGGGAGATATATATGGAAGATACTGTGAAGGTAAAAATAATCTGACAATGTATCACTTATGTGGAATGATTACAAATAAAGAGTCAAGGATGACACTGAAATTGAGAGCCTGAGTGATTGGGAATATGGTAATACCTCAAAAAGGAAAGTTTGTAAAGACAAAGGGTGTGAGGGGAAAGAGGAGTTCTGTTTTAGACAATTTGAGTTTTGGATGTCTATGTGATGATCCAGTTTGAAATGTCAAAAAGGAAGTTGGTAATGTAGGATTAGAACTCAGGGGAACAACTGATATATATTGGATATAAAGATCAGAGACTCATCTACACAGAGATAATAACTAAACCAATGGGAGCTAATGAAATCACCAGGAAAGAAAGGGAGAAGAGGAACCAAGACAGCATCCTGACAGGCACATACAGTTAAGTGAGCATGACGTGGATGGAGAACTAGCAAAGGAGACAAAGGATACAGATAGGATAAGAACTGGAAGAAGTGGAAAGAAAACAGAAAGGAGCCAAGTATTCAGGAGGATAATGCACTTGGCTTAACATAGGATATTAGCACTTAAAGTGTACTCTGAAGGGTTTTTAAGAGGAAGTTCATTCTAGGCATGAGAGGACAAACTGTAACAAGGCACAGAGATGGGGGATGAAGTATCATGTCTGAAAAACAGGAACAAAGCCAGCTAGGCTGGACTGTAGGAAAGGGGAGTATTGTAATATAGACCTGCACAGGTACTGATAGTGACCAGTCAGAGCTGTGCTTTAGGAATAGCACTTTGACAGTTGTGTATAGCAGAGATGTTAAAGGAATCTAATTAGGCAAAGCTTAACAAAACAACAGAGAATGTTAATTGGTAGTTTTCTAGGTCAATATGTGGTCCACAGGATCCATTTCTATTTGGTTTGACAACACTGCTGTAGAAGGAAAAGACTCAAACCAGGAAAACAAGTAGGAGGGTATTAAGAGTCCAGATGAGAGGTATTTAGGCATGAACTAGTGTGCTGACTCTGAGTAGAGAGAAGGGGAAAGATAGGAGATGTTGTGAAAGCAAAAGCTTTTTTTTTTTTGCTTTCACAAAAGCAAGACTTAAGTAAATTAATATGTTGGGCAAGGAAGAGTTGAAGATGACTGAAGTTGTGAACCTTAGCTACTGGAAGTTTGGTGGTATTCATAGGAGAAATAGTGAAGTTTAGAATGTAGATGATGTTTTGGAGAAAGATAATGAGTTTTGTTGTGGACATGATGAGTTTGAAATGCCTGTGGGACATCCAGTTGGTAAGTCAGCACAGGAGTACAGGAGAAGGACCAGGGCTGTGTCTCTCTATCTGGGAATCATGTGGATAGCAGTAACCTTACTTTTGTGAGCAGATGAGGTCACCAAGGGACCAACAGAATTCTTACCAAAAGAATAAGAAAGCTGAGGGTGCACCCTCCTGGTACATTTAATAGGAGGTGGAATTATGGATGATGGTGTGATCCATTGAGGAGTCTGAGGAGCAGGCCGTCACACAGAGCAGGGTCATAAAAGCCTGAGGGGAGTGTCTAGGAATTATCCAGGAAGAGAGGGTTATCAACCATGTCAAACGTGGTAGAGATTTAGAGAAAGATGAGGGCTGAGAAAATTGCAATAGATTTAGGGATTAAGAAAAAACTTTGAAAGGAGTAGTTTCAGTTGAGTGATAAGATCAAAAGAGGAGAGACAGTAGAAGCAATGCCAGAAGCTAGTTCTCTTCAAAGAGCTTAGCTCTAGAAAAAAGATAGGCTAGACAGAAAGATAGAATGAAAGGATGGTGGGGTTAAGATTTTTTATTAAAGATGGAGACGAGCATGTTTGTAGGCAGTGGGGTATTTAAGAAACTGCTTCCTTTTATACCTTGCCAGAGTTAGGAGTGTTAAAGTAACTTCACTTAAAATTTCTGCTAAATTCTGCCATTCCAAAAATCATTTTGGGAGTCTTGAGTTCCTTGTTAATACTAATAGAGCAAGTCAACTATCTTTTTTGTTTGTTTGTTTGTTTGTTTTTTTGGGGTGAGGCAATTGGGGTTAAGTGATTTGCCCAAAGTCACACAGCTAGTAAGTGTTAAATGTCTGAGGTCAAATCTGAACTCAGGTCCTCCTGAATCCAGGGCCAGTGCTCTATCCACTGCAACACCTAGCTGCCCCTATCTTTTTTTTTTTAAGTGCCTACAATATGCCAGACATCCTAGGTGGGCCCCTGATTTTCTTCTGTGTTACTGTGTATCATTTTTTTTTTTCAGGTAACGTAGTACTGACAGTAGAGATCCTTGGGGGTTTATGAGGAACTATAAAAAACAGGCCATTTTTCATGTTAAGCAAATCATGAAGAATTTTACAAATTATTATAAGCTGAAATTAGAAGAAAATAGAAGGCAGTGCAGAATATGAAATCTCTTGAAAAAATAAGCATGTCTACCTTTCTAATTACATCCATCTGTAGTTTTCTTGCTACAATTTCTAGCAGAGGACTCTTGCAGCTAGAATAAAGCATCCGTTCTCTTATACTGCATGTGTACCCAGGCATTGAGTAAATAAAAACTGTAAGATAAAATAATTATATGAAAATTAACAGTATACTATCAAAATCAAAACAATCAAGGTAAAGGAGACCTTACTGAAACATGACTAAGCAAATAAATTCTAAGGTAAATTCCAAGAGAAGAGATATAGCAAATATACCTATAGACTCCAAATAGTCTCCTTCATGGGAATGTTTATACAGAAAGAAATGATAACGTGCTGAATCCTTTGGAATCCTTTTTGGCAAATCTCTTAGCTCTGTATTTGTTGTGTTAGCCAAAATTATAACTTCATTTTTTATATCTATTTCCTGTCAATAAGAGACAGCATATACTTGTTAAAACACATAAACAAAGCTTCAGTCCAAAACCTTATTTATACACTTTACAAATAAAATTTAAACAAGCTTCTAAGGGGCACTAAGTACACTATAGTAGAGACTATAAAATGGGAATATAGCATTTGTAGTACTACCTCACATTGTTATCATGAGGCTTAAGAGAATTAATATATGTGAAGCACCATATAATTGTCAGTCATTGTTATTTATTACTGAAAGGGTAATAGCTTAAAAATAAACTTTCGTTTCTTTTTTAATATTAGAAATAATTGGTACAATTTCTCTCACCAATTGTACATAGTTGAGCTGTCTATTATTCAATTTTTCCAAAGCTTGAAGAGCTTCTCCAGCAATGGGGAATGCTACTCCCTGTAGTGTTTGATGCTTAGTGTCCACACCAACATCAGTTTGGACCTGAAAGGAGATATAATGATCTGGATTACAAATGAAATTTCTAGTATCGTGTTCAAATTGTATAGATGTTAAAGAAACCTAACTCATCTTTTTCTCTGTAACACATGAGCCTTGAAAATTAATCCAATGAGCCTATTGAATTAAATTCACCTTTATATTTTTGTTATAAACTTTGTCATCATGCAAAGTAAAAACATCTTTATGAAAAATAAGAGAGGGAAAAGGATTTGGTTTTTTGAGCCAGATCTCAACATAACTAGAACTTAAAAATCAAACTACTTAAGCACTTTGATACATTACTGTTTGATCACTTCTTTGGAATACAAGGACTAACAACTTAAATTTAAAAAGAGTTTTAACAGTATAATATATACAACACTAAATATAAAGCTTCACTTTGTCCTGGCAGACACAAAATGTAGTACAAACACCATGCACTTAAGGAAATACAACACAGTATACAAATACCCATAACAGCTGAACAGTTATCACCAGTGCAGAAGTTCCAAACTTAGTGTTTTCGTTTCTAATAAAAAGAAGTGAGTAGTTCAGGTATTTTAAGAAAAAAATTGCAGAAAATTTAAGAAGTGTTTTGCTAATGCTAAAGGAACCCATTTTAACATTTTATATTTTGATAAGTGAATCAAAACTATACACAAGAAGATTCTCATTTGCATGAAAAACAGATAAAACAATGAAAATTTTAATTTAAGAAATTTAGATTCTAAATGATATGAATATATTATAGAACATACAAATGTATATTTTGGTACATGTTGGGTTCTGATTGCAAAAAATAAAACACTATCACACTTGAACAAGTCAGCATAACAAGAGAAACATTGTACAAAGAAAAGAGTTTAATAAAAACACAAATAACTGATCCTAAGGATAAATACTCTGAATCAACTACCTTTCTAAGTTGATTCTCTAGTGATTATTCTATCAATAGGCTAAATAATGAGAATGGCAATTTAACTAATGGATCTTTTATATAATAATCTCAGAAGAGATCCATTAGCCTATTAATCAGGATTGGTAATGCAACTTGTACAAAAGTTGATTTTCAAAAATCATTATCTACTAGCAGTTTCCTAAAATAGCATTCACAGTCTATATAAATTGTACTTTATTTCCATTAGATAACCATTACTATTCACTGAAATGCTTTAAAAGAAATAGTAAGGGGGCAGCTAGGTGGCGCAGTGGATAGAGCACCAGCCTTGGAGTCAGGAGTACCTGAGTTCAAATCTGGCCTCAGACACTTAACACTTACTAGCTGTGTGACCCTGGGCAAGTCACTTAACCCCAATTGCCTCACTAAAAAAAAAAATAGTAAGTACCTATTAGGTGCCAGATACTCTGCCAGAGATAACAAATACATTGAATAAAATAATCCTTATTCATAAGGAGCTTAGATTCTTTTTTTTTTTTTAAGTGAGGCAATTGGGGTTAAGTGACTTGCCCAGGGTCACATAGCTAGTAAGTGTTAAGTGTCTGAGGCTGAATTTGAACTCAGGTACTCCTGACTCCAGGGCCAGTGCTCGGGTGCTCTATCCACTGCGCCACCTAGCTGCCCCAGGAGCTTATATTCTAAAAGAAGAAACAAGAATACATATACACAGCATATGGATAAGTAAATTCTGACCATTTTTTGGCTCTCAAAGAAAAATGTTAAAAACAAATTACAAGGGGGCAGCTAGGTGGCACAGTGTATAGAGCACCGGCCCTGTATTCAGGAGGACTTGAGTTCAAATCCGGCCTTAGACATTTAACGATTACTAGCTGTGTGACCCTGGGCAAGTCACTTAACCCCAAAATTGCCTCACCAAAAACAAACAAACAAAAACCAAATTACAAAAGTAGTTCATGAACATCACATGTTAAATCAAGATTTCATGATTATCTTCAACTTACTTCTCGAGTAATGCCCAATGAACGACAAATATAATTATGAAACCCAAATCATAGTATTAGACAACAAGCTGCTCCCTTTTTCTTGTTAGTGATATCAAATCTATCAACTTCCATTGACAAGAAAATGAAATTTCTAAACATCAAAACCTTCAAAATGGCTATCATACCTCATTAATTTTAATTTGCCGTAATTCTTCCTCAGCAGCAGTCAGTGGGGCTGGGGAGGACTGAGATACCAAATATTTTCTATATCCACTCAGTGAAACATCTTCCTGAAAACAGAAATCAGTAACTGGTACCAATAGTACTTAAGAAATAAAATTTATTCTAAGATATTTTATATGAGTCATAAAGAAAACCTACCTCAAAGTTATCCTAGAAAACACAAATATTCAATTGAGTTTTATTGTAAATTTAAAAGACAACGGTAAAATGAGGAGCCTTTATTGGGTGACTCTGAATGTCTGTCTAGTTCTGGATCTAGAATTCTATGACACAAGTTTATCTATGAGAATAATTTCAAGGATGACTTTATTCTATTAATAATTATATCATTTTGTGCCCCCTTTCTGTCACCCCATATGCAAGTGTTGCCAGCCTTCCTAGCAAAATGAGCCCATTTTAACATTTTACATTTTGATAATTTCATTTGCCTGTTAATTTGGGCTGTTATAGCCAATTTAATTTAAAAATAAACAAACATGTAAATCACCTGCTATTTTTAGACTCTGTGCTTGGATGAAGATAAAAAGTTTAGGTAAGAAACATCCTTGACCTCATGGGAAATTATATACAATATGGGCATAGGGCACATTTATAAATAACCAACTGCAATACAAAATAACAAATAATTGCATTAAAATGTTGTGCAAAGGGGCTTGACCTTGATACGAGAGGAAAAAAGAAATCAATGTGGGGTTAAGAGCAGAATCTGAGTGACAATGAAAGCTATACATAATGAAGATTAATCTAAGCACTGTGATGTACTAGAAGGGACTGAGAATAGGTTAGAGGGTATTATGTAATCAGGAAGATGGAAGAATAGTTGTTTTCCATATACTACTATAACCCAACAATATCAAAAGAAAATACACCAGATGAATAGTAATTAAAACAAAATCCATAAGATAAAATAGAAACACTACACAAAGTAAAAGTCTCATGAAATTATTTTGGGGATACTTAAGATACTTAAATACTTAAGAGCTCTTACTCATATCCAGCCTGCCAAGCACAGCAAGCTCAAACAACCTTCAAGCCTTGTGTTTGAGGGTCAGGGTATCAGAGGTTCTGAGTCCCACCTATCAACCAATAGACACTGATTCTGCCCAGACACAGGAAGGAAAGGTAGCATAAGGTGGGAGAGGAGAGAGGTGTAAAAGGACAGAGAGAAGAGAGGAGCAAAGGGTGTCAAAGATGGTAGCACAGAGACAGCAAAAGGAAGGAAGATTCTAAGCCCAAGGGATAAAGTATTAGAAACCCAGCTAAGGTCAGTCATAGGGTTTGCTACAAACAGGGATCTATCTAGGCCACCACATTCCTCCAACCAATGAGGCTAAGGATGCCCAATTTCATGGATTATGGCAATAATAGAAGGGAAATGTCTTGAAGAGGGAAGCCAGAAACAAACAAGCTACTGAGAATAAAAGAAAAGGGCTGAAAATAATAAAAAGTCCAAGAATAAGCAAAGACCAATAGTCAAATTCATGTAAGAAAAAATAAGCAAAAAATTTTAAGCAAACAAAAAGAAAAAAAAAAGAAAAGATCAAACTACAAACCAGAACAACCTATCCTAAAAAGTTGAGCCTAATCAAAATAAAATGGTGGAACTTCAACAAGAGGTATTGGAGGCAGTCTTCCTGAGGAAGGGAAGGATAAAAGCAATGGAGGGACAATATGAGATTGGTAAACAAAGGGGTGCTATTAAAGAATGTTCACGTGGGAGGTGGAAAGGGATACAGTATATCTATAATAGATCTATGACAAGAGCCTTATATTCAGTTTCATCTGGGGTGGATGGGAATGGTAGGAAACCACTGTCACATAGCATCATCTGCTGGAGACAGGATACATGGCTACCTGGGAACAACCAGCTCCCACAGCAATAGGAACATAAAGCCAGAAATAGGATAATCTGGTCACTGGAGTCATGACTGAACATGGTAAAGGCTTGAGAAACAAAATGATTCTCACTACAAAATACTTAAGAAACTATTCTAACTTGAACTCATATCTAACTTCAGAAAAAAGCACTAACACAAAACAAAATTTAAAAATTCACAAAAGGAAAGAAGAATGTGGATAAAATATGCAAATGTAAAGTTGTTATTTCAGAAATACTACTTCCATTAGGGTTATAAAAGAACAAACAAGTCCAGGAGTGAGAGAATAGCTCAGAACAAAATCTTATACTCCCTGAAAAATAGAATGAAGCAAACAAGATTCAAGGACCCTTTGAAGTAGCAAGAAATATTAAAACAAAGTTAAAATCACTTGACTGAAAAAAAACAGAAGCAATTATAAGGTATTTACTACTTTTTAAAAATTGAACCAAAAAATAGGTTGAGACAAAATTTAAGAATCTTTGGATTTCCTGATCCCAGACACCATATTGCTATAAATAATAAAAGAACTACAAGGCAAAATAAGAAAACATCTACCAATCACTTCCTGACAGAAATACCAAAATGAAAATGCTCAGGAATGTCATAGACAAAACCCAGAGCTGAAGGAAAATTACTAGAAGAAGCCAGAAAAGGTTCAAACACCAACATCGTTGTCAAGATCATACAAGATTTAGCAACAAATACTATGAAACCAAAAAATAAAGTGATGGTATTCCAAGAGCTGAAAGATCAAAGATTATAAACAGAATAACATGCCCTACAAAATTGAATTTAATCTGGGAGAGTGGGGAAAGGGGAAAGAAGGGCAGAATAAGGGGCTTTCAAGGCTGAGAAACTCCAAAAGGTAAAATTCATGCCAGCAATTGGAAGGGGTTAAATTATGATTAGCTATTTATATTCTAACAGGAAAAGAAATAAATGTTTCTCCAGAATACTAATGTCTTTGAAAATGGCAGAGTAGAAGAAGCACTTGATTGAGTCCTCTCAACATTCCTCTTCAAAAAACTTTAAAATAACACCTCAAATCGAATTCTTGAGTGGCAGAACCAAGAAAAAAAGTCAGAATTCTTCCAGCCCAAGACAACTTAAGAAGTCAGAAGGGAAATGGAGGCTGGCCTAAAACCCTTGTGGATTAAACACCAATGATGAGAGAATAGGTGGTGGTGACAGAAGCAGCAGCAGCTTTGGGACCTCTCAAACTAGAGATGGTAAGGGGATGTGGCAACTGGTCAGAAAGAGATTACAGGGGACCCCTGTGCTAGTACTAGACACAGGACTGGATAATGTTTGGCAATTCCACTGCCAAACTTTTCGTGGGTCATAGTTCAATGGTAGAGGGTCACACTTTTGATTAAGATGGAGCAGAAGCTCTGAAGGGCAGTACTGCTTTTGATCAGAGGGAATCAGGGACCCTGAGGAATGATATCAGTTTTAGTTCCAAGGGATCAGGGCCTCAGAGCAGCAGTAGGGTTTTCAGCCCCAAGGGAGCAGGGGTCTTGAGGAGTAGTTTCATTTCCGATCCATAAGAAGTGGCCCTATGGAGCAGTAGGGAACAGAGGCTCTTCCTGGGTAAGGACCAGAATGTAGACCAGGAAAACAGTGATCACACACATATGCACAGATTATACCACCTTGGAAACAACCAAAAACTTCTAAGAACTAGCTCTGAAAATAAGAATGTGCAAAAAGCCTGAAGTTGACACAATGCTATCCCCAGCTCCCATACTAGGAACAGAGCCCAACATTAACATAAAGTTGCAAATCAAGAAACAGGGTAAAAAAAAATGAGCAAAGAACAACAAAAAAAGAACAATACCTGACCACAAAAAGCTACCACAGTACAGGGAAGATCAAGACACAAACAGAAAACAATAAAAAATTATTGATTAAAACATCTAATACTTTACATAAATAATAAACATTTTAATGTAGTATATTAAGTGTATTTAAAATTTTACATAAATATTAAATATTTTAGTATATTATATTATAAACATAAAATGTTAATTAAAAGTTATTTCAAAAACCAAATAAGGATGGAGGAAAAATTAGGTAAAGAAATTAGGCAAATAAAGAAAATTATATAAAAAGAATAACTTGGCAAAAGAAGTACAAATCTCATTGAAGAAAATATTTTCTTTTTTATTTTTTAGTGAGGCAATTGGGGTTAAGTGACTTGCCCAGGGTCACACAGCTAGTAAGTGTGTGTTAAGTGTCTGAGGCTGGATTTGAACTCAGGTACTCCTGACTCCAGGGCCAGTGCTCTATCCACTGTGCTACCTAGCTGCCCCAGAAAATAATTTCTTAAAAATTAAAATCGGGCAAGTGTAATCTCATCGAGAAACAACAAAACAAAGTCAAAAGAATGAAAAACAGAATACTAATATCTTCAAGCATGATAGGGTTAAATAAAACAAACTGAGGCAGAAAGAGGTTAAGTGACTTGCCCAGGATCACATAGCTAATTAGTGTCTAAGGCCAGATTTGTGCTCAAGTATTCCTGACCTCAGGCCTGGTGCTCAATCCAGTATACCAACATTATAACTGTTAGGTCCTAGAAGTCATAGGCGTGGCTTTGTTTTGTTTGTTTGGTTTTAAGAGAGTAAATGAAAGGGAAAGAAAAGGAATACACTGGGAACAGAAACTAACAGCAGATATTCAAGGGTGGATCACTAAAGGATGATTAAAAAGAAAGTATAGAAACAGAGATCAGGGTGAAAACTGGAGGAGGGGTAGAAAAGTAGGAACAGAGCCCTTCATTGATAGATTATTAGTAGTGGTCAGAGTTCTTTTCTAATCACTCCCTTCTTATAAAGCAAAGGAGTAAGAGGCTAGATTGGCCACAAATAAAGAATAGTCAGGAGTGAACATGAATGGGAAGAACCCATTATAAAACACAATTAGCTGAACCCAACATGTTATTTACAAGAAATGTATTTGATAGTCAAAATGGTTCACAAAATAATTGCAAATTAATAACTAGTCAATGGATCAATAAATATTTATTAAGCACTTAAAACATGTCAGCTACTGGTTGGGGATACACAGAAGGGTAAAAACTAGTCCTTAAGAAGCTCACAATTAATGGGTGAGACAGCATGAAAATAACCACATACAAACAAAGATATATAAGTGGGAAGTAATTAACAGAGGGAAAGCACCAGAATTAAGAGAGATTAGGAAAGGCTTCCTTTGGAACTCTGAGATTTTAGCTGGGACTTGAAGGTAGTCATAGAAGCCAGGAGGTAGAAGTGAAGAGGGGGAGGACTCCCAGTGAAAATGCTGATTCAAGAGATGAACTCTCTAGTTTGAGGAATAACAAGGATACCAGTGTCACTGGATCAAAGAGTTAGAGAACCATGTAAGGTGTAAAAAGCCTGAAAAAGTAGGAAAAGGGCAGGTTATGAAGGGTTCTGAATGCCCTTCATAAAACAGGATTTTATATTTGATACCAAAGGGAATAGGGAGCCACTGGAGTTTGCTGAGGTGGGTTGGGGGGAAACGACATGGTAAGATCTGCACTTTAGAAAAATCCCTTAGGGTTCTAAGAGTGGACTAGACTGGGAAGAAACTCATGGCAGGCAGACCAACCAACAGATTATTGCAATAGTTAAAGACATGAAGAAACTGCACCAGGGTAGTAGCAATATCAGAGAAGAAAATGGGATATATGAGAGATGTTAGAGATGTGGAATCAACAGGCCTTGGCAAAGGACTGGATATGAGGAGTAAAAATAGTGAGATGTCAAAGATGACACACCTACCTTGCAAGCCTATAGGACTGGGAGGATGTAGTACCTTCAACAGTAGTAGGGAAAATTGGAAGGCAGGAAGGTTTGGGAGGAGATATGAGTTCAGTTTTTTGTTTGTTTTTTTTTGGTGAGGCAATTGGGGTCAAGTGACTTGCCCAGGGTCACATAGCTATTAAGTGTCAAGTGTATGAGGCCGGATTTGAACTCAGGTTCTCCTGACTCCAGGGCCAGTGCTCTATCCACTGCGCCACCCAGCTGCCCCCTAAGTTCAGTTTTGAATGTTTAATTTAAGATGCTTCACTGGGACATTTCAACTTAATTCAATTCAAAATTTAATTAAGCACATACTTTGTGTCAACCACTGTGCTAAACCCTGGGGAAACAAACAGGAAAAGACAGTCCTTGCCCTCAAGAAGCTTATAGTCTAATGGAGGGAAGACAACACACAAAAGGAAGCTGGAAAAAAGGGGTGGGGGATGGGGAGAGACACTTTAGGAGTAGCCGGCCTGGAGGACATTGTGTTCCATGGAACTGAAACCAAGCAGAACTGCTGATGGAAAGTGTAGTAAAGTGGAATTTCAATTTCTGCCCTCTATAAAGAAAGGCTTTGGGAGGATCTTAGTACTCTGAACTTCAGCCCTTCCATTGGAAGGGAGAGGGGTCTGAGGGAGGTAGGAAGGTATCCAATGCTGAGTTAGCGGCAAGGTGATGAGATTAGAAGTGATCAGTTTATTTTGGGATGGAGAGTGGAAAAGTAGATTTGAGAATCAGGATAAAAATGAATCCAGAGGAGCTGTTGAAATTACTAGTGAAATAGTACATAATGGAGAAGAGGGCTCAGGACAGAGCCCTGTGGGACACACAGTTAGTGGGCAAGACCTAAATGAAGATCCAGTAAAGGAGACCACCAAGCAGTCAGATAGGTTAGAGGAGGAGCAGACAAGAGTGAAGTCCCGAAAACCTAGAGAGGATGGAATATCTCAAGTCAGGCCGTAGGGAAATTGAGCATGAAGATTGAGAAAAGGACATTAAGAGCTCACTAGTAACTTGCAAGACAGGTTTCAGTTAAATAAGGAGGTCAAGAACCATATTATAGAGAGTTAAGAAGAGAGTGGGGGGAAAACCCAACGATACTGAAAGGAGAAGTGAAGGCACCTACTGTAAACAGTTTTCTCAAGGAGTTTAGCCACAAAAAGCAGGAGAAATCTGGGATGATAATGGGCATAGATTAAATAAGGGTTTTTGTTTGTTTTTTGAGGTTAGGTGAGACATGGGCATGTTTATAGGCAGTAGGGAGCTAAACAGAGGACAGGGAGAGATCGAAGTGAGAGAGCAGAGGTGACAAAAGGGACATTCTGCTAGGGGAGACAAGATAGAACAGGATAGTTTGTGTAGGTAGAAGAGCACATGTCTGAACAAAAGCAGCCGATGAGGGCTGATCCGAGGCTCGGCTGGGTACAATAGGTAATATGACAAGGAGACTTGGAACTCAGAAGGAAGTAGAAAGCATAACTGGTTCACCAAGGAGCTATGATGGGTAAAGGAGGATAGTGTGGCTAGTGCAGGGATGATGGCTCTCACAGTGTAAATAAAGAACAGGGTTTGGTAAGGCAGAGAAAGAGGCGCAAATCCAATAAATTGTGATCAGATAAGGGAATTTCGGAGTTGATGAATATGGAAGTGGCATATTTTTATGAATGATGGCAAGATCAAGGGTATGATCATCTTTGTGTGTGGCTGGGTTAGGGTAGAAGAGTAAGTCATGGGAAATGAGTAAGTTGATAAACTGGTTAGAGTGGGGGAATATCAATATTTGATATGCGAGCTATACACAACAGGTGTGTGAGGGCTTTAAGGAACTGGTCACATAAGATCTTCATCTAAAGTGGTTCCTGGGTTGTGGCCATGGGTCTGACATCTTGACAGAATAGGACTGAATAAACAGATGGTACCCTTTGGAGTCAGACTCGATGGAGAAATTTTGCCTATGTCCGCCAACAATGTATACAGTTATATGGGCATGTCAGTAGTCACTGGAACATCGTATGACATCTGCTGAACTAAACAACCAGATTATGTTCCATTCTCACATTATGAGAATGGCAGAGGTTGAAGAGTAGACTCATTGACAATTTGGACTAGTCAGGGGAGCAATATAATCCCCCTAAGGACAGCTCCTTCTACCCATCTGGGTTCCTCATGTCAATTAGAGCTTACCCCTACCTCTCAGGATTGTCAGCGTGCTCCCAAATGGCAAAATGACCTTCTTATCCTATCTTAGGGTAAAAGATTTACCTTTGCTAAATAATAGCTCTTGTCATTGCACCCTTGACTACTGGACTTGGGTGTTACACCTTCATGCTGAACAATCAGTGCCAACTTAGGAAGGAGGAGGGCTTTCTAGTCTGGCAGCTTCTCAGATCCAGACTATAGGAAGATTTACTTGGTAAGATAGTTTGCTTGTGGCTGATTATCAATGACTTTGCTGGAGATGGTATCATCTGTGTATTGCCCCTGATAGCTTACATCAACAGATCATTGCGAAATGTATCCAACATCATCTACCACATAATGAATCTGGGGTTTGTTCTTTCCAACAGGGGAAACAAAAATCTGAAATTTCTAGTGTTCATTCTATTCCATATCTAGTCACCCTTGTCCTGTACTACTACAGAGGGCTGTAATGCTTGGGGTTTTTTTCCTCATTTTTTTTTCTCTTTGATTTTTTTACCTGATCTAAGTTCTCATATCCCTGAGATTGGTGGTCCAGCAATGGCCTAAAGCAATTTCACTCGTACAAAGTCCTTTAGGACCTTGCAACCAAAGGGTGGGATGTGGTAGGAGCAATACCTATAGGGCCATGTTATATAGACTAGGCTAATTTTTCCCTAAAAGGTGGGAAAACTGTCTCTTGAGACTTTTTTGATTCAGGGCAGTAAGGCTGGAGTCACTGAGTCACTGAGGTGGCTTCCCAGTTATCTATGACACAAAAAGCCAGCCCTTGAAGCAGCTGGGTGGTACAGAGAATAAAACAGTGGGCCTGGAGTCAAGAAGACCTGAGTTCAAATGTGACTTCAGACACTAGCTGTGTGACTCTAGGGCAAGTCATTTAAACTGTCTCAATTTCCTCAGCTATAAAATGAGAATAAGTATAGCACCTACCTCCCAGCATTGTTGAGAAATGAAATATCTATAAATTTGAAAAAATGATTTATAAAAAGCTTAGCATAGTACCTGGCACACAGTAGGCACTTAAATGCTTATTTCCTTCCATGAGGAATCAGCGTCTTTCAGATATTATGGATGTTCCCCTTTTACAAGAGTCAATACACCTTCAGACTAGTTTTCATATGGAGATGAGGTAGTCTACATCCACCTGAACCAGCTTTGTATCCTTACTGAATATTCTTTCCATATCACACCTTTCTTAAGATGGTCTACATTTGTTTCCACTCTTGATCCTGAGCCAACAGATTGGCCTAACTCAGGCCTGGACAACAATATGAAATAACAGATTGAAAAGTCAGAACAGATTAGAAATGATAGCTTATGAATCAACTGCAAAAGCCCAGGTAGGTAGGAACCCTAAGGGTAAAGCACTGAAGGCAGGGGGGAGACAGGAGGTCTGAGATAATGCACAGGGAGAATCATCAGTACTTAATAACTATTTAGATAAGGAATGGTGGGGAGAAAGAATTAAAGATAAGAAAGTTTTACATTTTAGATTTTACAATTATTTATTAAATGCCTATTATGTGCCCAACACTGGACAAGAGCTTTACAAATATTATCTGATTTAATCCATAACACTGGGAAGTAGGTATTATTCCCATTTTATAGGTGAAGAAACTGAGGCTGACAGAGGTTAAGTGCCTTGTACAGGATCAGAGAGCTGTGTCTGAGACCACATCTGAACTCAGGACTTTAAGATTTCAAGCCCAGGGTTCTTCCTGTTATATCAGTTTGGTACCAGTTTTAAAACCTGAGTAACTGGACAAATGGTGATTATACTGACAGTTTCCCAAATAAGTATGTTTTAGAAGTAGAGAACTTTTAGATGTGTTCAGTTTTAAGTGTCTGTGGAATATTCACAGGCAATTGAAAAGGTGGTCTGGAGTTTGAGAGAGGAGTCTAAAGACACAGATTTGGGAGTCATCTGCAGATTTGATGGCTAAAGCTGCAGAAATGGATGAAGACTGTCAAGAGTATAGAAAGGAGAGGCAGCTAGGTGGCACAGTGGATAAAGCACCGGTCCTGGATTCAGGAGGACTTGAGTTCAAATTTGACCTCAGACATTTGACACTTACTGGCTGTGTGACCTTGTGCAAGTCACTTAACCTTCATTGCCCTCTCCAAAAACCCCAACAAAAACAAACAAAGAACAAAAAAAAAGAGTATAGAAAGGAAAGAACTTTGTGGAACACATGCACTTTAATAAGTCAAAAAGAAAAGCCAGTAAGGAGCTATAAAAGAAGAACCAGAACAGTGTTGTTTTTCTATTCTTTTTTTTTTTTTTGGTGAGGCAATTGTGCAAATTAAAATAACTGAAATTCTACCTTATACCCATCAGATTTGCAAAAATGACAAAACAGGAATATGGTAATCTCTAAGACTATATAACTATATACAACTATAAAACTATATAATAAAAAAAACTTTGAAAGACTTAAGAACTATGATCATTCATGACTTCAGAAGATTAATGAAGTATACTTTTCCATTTTTCGTGAAAAGGTGATGATAAATGTTTTCAGACATATCCAACATGGTTGACTTTCTTTGCCTGACTACAGTTATTTGTTAGAAGGAAAGGCGTGGGAGAGGAGGTAGGGAATGTTAAGGGAAAGGGATAAGGATAGAAAAAGAGCAACAATAAAGCATTTAAAAAAACAGAAGGGAGGAGAAGGAAGTTTGGAATTGGACACATTCAGGAAAAGTTTTGTAACTCTCATGTTAAATTTAATATATACTTTAAAAGCTGAAATATTAATATTTGTTGATGTTAAAGTTCATTGTAACTTTATTTTAAAGTCTTGTGACAGTGGAAATTCTTCATTCTCAGGTTTTTTACTGGCTCAAAAAAAAATGGCTTAGCTTCTAAAGCAGAACTGTAAGTGATAAAGGCTAATTTTTTACCTTTCAGCATTTTACACTTACTGTAGCTTTCTAGCAGTCCCTCATCTACAAAGCAACAAAAGGAGAAAATTTCAATAGACCCTTAAAGGAATAATTCAACCGTTGTAGCTTCACCTGACTTTAAATAAGAAAGCACCTATCTGTGGTTACTAGACATGTTAGAAACACATTTTATAAATTTAAAATAGATATGAACCAAAAAATTCATTTTCTCCTTATTTAAATTTTAACATTGACAGTAGGTCATGAAAGTAAATACGGTGTTTTTAAAAACAGTCCTATTTTATGTTCATGATCTCATTTCAGAATACAATGGAGAGCCAAAATTCATGAATCTAGATTCATGCAATTACTATGACCTAAAGATATATCTATAATTTTAAAAAATTACAACAGATCATATTAAATTTAAAATAAATTTTGTGATGAGTGAGATGAGCAGAACCAGAAGAACATTATACACAGTATCATCAACATTATGTGTTGATCAAGTGTTATAGACTAGATTCATCTCACCAATACAATGGTACAAGAAAGTTCCAAAGGACTCATGATGGAAAAGGCTCTCCAAATCCAGGAAAAAAAAAAAAGGAACTGTGGAACATGGATACTGATTGGACCATACTATTTCTTTTGTTTTTGGTGCTGTTGTTTTTCTTTTTTGAGGTTTTTCCTTTTTGCTCTGATTCTTCTCTTATAACATGACTAATGGGGCAGCTAGGTGGCGCAGTGGATAGAGCACCGGCCCTGGAGTCAGGAGGACCTGACTTCAAATCCAGGCTCAGACACTTAACACTTACTAGCTGTGTGATGCTGGGCAAGTCACTTAACCCCAATTGCCTCACTAAAAAAACAAAAACAAAAACCCATGACTAATGCAGAAATATGTTTAATGTTTTTATATATAGATATATAAAAACCTATATCAGATTACCTGCTGTCTAGGGGAGGGAGAAAAATTTGAAATTGGAAATCTTAAATAAACAAATGTTGAAAACTATCTCTACATGTAACTGGAAAATAATAAAATACTTTTATTAAAAAAATTAAAAATAAATAAAATAAACTTTGTACCTTCACCGTTCCAAATAATTCATCTTTAATATGACCACCTCCAAACTCTTTTTTCAGAGTTGCTCTTGTTGCTGCATACAACATTTTTTGACGGACCTGTTATGGTTTTATGAGAATTTATTTAGAATTCTATAGATGGCATCAAATTACAAATAGAAGAACTCTTTGAAGCTAATTTCAATTTTCAACAGAAACAATTTTTAAAATGATAAAAATATAATTCTAAGTATCATAAAATTCTAAATCTATATATAATTCTCTTAATTTATGAACTACCACGATGAATTCAGGATGAAAAAAACTATTTTAAGGGGTAAGGGCAGATGGGTGTAATAATATTCATCTATCACTTTAAAACAGAGCATATATTATCCTTATTTTAAACAAACAAAAAGGCCTATCACAGTCTTCCCAATACTACCAAGCTTAGCCATCTGCCAGGAGGAAGAAACAACTTCATAAATCTGCACCATCAAATCAAATCTAATTTTCCTTTCTGACTTTGATGTTGGGGATTTAGAGAATAATGACCCTTTGAAAAGGACATCTGTCTGAATCACAGAAAGAAAAAAACAAACCCTTGTGCTTCTTATGAAAAAATGGGTCTAAAAATTTTGTATTTCATAGTGATTTTACTTTAAATTCTATATAGGTAATCAAGAAACCAGTTCCTTCAAAGATAAACCTAATACCAGCAAAAAGTACATTTACATTATAGTCTCTACATTTATTACATTTAAATGTTCTTCACATTATCAAAATGTTAAAAGTTTTTTTTCTGTTTTATAAAAGGTCCTGTGAATTTATTCCTAATCCCCACAAACTTTAAAATTTTGAATCAATAGTCATTCTGATTTCAAAGGCTGGATTATGTTTCTAAGTACAGTATTCCTAAATCAGCACTATGAGAGTCAAATGTTTTATTTCTCTCTTTTTCCCCTCATGCGCATTAGCATTTCTTTCCAGCTTTTCTTAATGTAGGGAAAAACACCAAAGAATATCTAGGAGGTAGTTCTTTTCAGTATTAATAAAAATCACTTACATGAGAATAGTCTGGAGACCATGCAATGAAGATCCACTCATATCCTTGTGCATTCTGAGAATCTAACCTGTATAATATGTAGCATGGTTGTTTCTCTTCTAGTAGTGGTAAGATGAAAGAATCATAATCTTTATCCCAAGTCTCTGCAGGCTGACTAGAAGATCCAACTACAAGTTGTTCTATGAAGAAAAATGCACTCAATGACTTTGAAATCCTAAATAATCAAGTTATAATGTCAACTATTACATGCTCAATAATATAAGCTTTTAAGATATAACATTCAACTCTATATACTGAAAAATAGGAGAAAAAGAAAATTGTAGACATTCTAATTAGAAATGTGTTGTCAATTAAAGGTACATTTCCTGATACTACCTTTTATGGAGTCACACAATAAAAAGGAACGTCAAGATATAAATTATAACACAATATAAATTAAAACACTGTTTACTACTCATCTTGGACACATAAACAATGTCACACAAGTGATAAAGAAAAGGTAAAGATGGAATGTCATGAAACACTGTTTTAGTCTTTAATCAAACAAATGTTTATTTTTTACATGAAAAGAACTATCTTTACTAATACATCTCATTAAAAACAAAACTGCAAATATTTTTTACAAGATTTATTATGCCCTTGCTTTTAATGAAAAATTATGATCAATCCTGTTACAATAGGGAAATATGGATTAGGTACATTATTAATATCATTATAAATAAAAATTCAGAAATACTCAGCTTTTAAAGAAACTTCATGGCTTTGAAAAATTAAAATTAACTAATGTCATAATTCCATTGACCTTTGAAGGCTCAAGTCATGCAAAGTCTATGTGTATTAAATATTTGAGGATGTAAACAATATTGAAAATGTACCTCTGGTGAATGTGGAAAATGCTATCAAAATTAAAAATAGGAAAATACTATTTAATCTTTTCATAACATATAGTAGTGATGCAATACAGTCAGTACCCACTTATTCCAGTTTTTACTTCTAGTTTTCTGCAGATACACACACACACACACACACACACACACACACACACTTTTCTGTGTGTGGCATGAAGTCATTTTTATTAAAACAGGCAAAACTAAAATAACTTAACCTTTAACTGGGAAAACACTTTCACATTCTAGGGTGTACCACTTTTTAAAGAACAATTTTTCTATACATTTTAACATAATTTTTACCTTTTTGCTTTCCTCATTCACATTCATTTCAAAAGGAATTTTTAATTTGTTTTCAAAATCCTATATGTAATCACTGCCACAGAAATATGAGATCCAGATAACTGTGACATATAAGGCAATAACAAAGTTTACTGAGACATTGATTTCTTTTTTATTGTAATAAAAAAGTACTAAGATATAGACCAGCTCTTTAGAAATATTACACAGCTCATCATACTTACCATTTTGTGAGAAAATACACAAACATAATAGCACCACTCCTCTCCTACCATCATTAATCTGCTGCTCTAAGACTACTGCTTTACAGACTGCAAATATTCTTAGTTTAAATTCCTAAGTGGGAAAAGTCATAGTCATTTAACACAGTGATGACTAAAATATACTTCTAAACTGATAATACTTTTCTAAATGGAATTAAACACAAATCTTTTTTTGATAATGGTACTACACAAAGTTCATAAAATATTTTAAACAAATTTTAAGAAACTGGGGCTAATAAAACTTGTGTTAACAATTAATTGGATTTCCTGTTAATTTAGCATCTAGGACCAAGGATCCTACTCATACTAGGTAGTGTATGTATATGTGTGTGTATACACACATATATATGTATCTATGTGTATGTATATGTGTATACACACACACTCAAACCCCAGGGAGAGTGACAAAGAATCTTTACACATAATCCTTTGATTAGTCACATAGAACACAAATAAGATGTACATGCATTAGAAATAATTTTTATAAAAAAATGTTAAAAAGTCCACTGAAAAGTAAAAATCTAGTGGTATTGAACCAGCACTCAGAATATCTGATAACTTCCCCAGTCACTAATTTATTTTAAT
Source organism: Dromiciops gliroides (assembly GCF_019393635.1). Lineage (NCBI taxonomy): Eukaryota > Metazoa > Chordata > Mammalia > Microbiotheria > Microbiotheriidae > Dromiciops > Dromiciops gliroides. The sequence goes on along the minus strand of NC_057865.1, from coordinate 206,856,078 downwards.
TAAACTGCTCAGTACTTCAAATTTCATATAATTACTCGATTAATGGGAATATCCTCCTAGCTTAAAGTTTCTGAAAAAACTGAGCTACACAAAAAAGGTAGTACTATAGCAGAATCAAATAATGTGTTTTAATAAAGGAAAACAGTAACAACCAAAACCCCTAATAGTAAATTATCCAAAAAATTTTTTTATTTTCTTTTAGTCTGGGATACATCAGAGTTTTTTCTTAAATAATTTTCCAATTAAGCTTTTCTTGGTCCAAGGCTGAGTGGCATGAAACCCTTAAAGCTTGGAAAACTTGAGTTTAACTCTCACTTCTGACAAATACCAGGCAATTTATTTAACCTCTCAGTGTTCTAGATAATTCTCAAAGACTATTAATTTACAGAGAGGGTGCCAATTTGCATCAGTTTCCTCACAAGAAATTTCAATATATTAATAAGAACAGAGGTCTAGTTCCTGTCTCTATTCCCAGTTTCAAAATTAACTTATAGTTACTACCCACAATACAGTTGGATAATGGAGGGAGGCAGCCTAGATTATATTTAGGGTAACGAGAGGCTATTCCTGAATCAAAAATTAAGAGAGTTCACAATGTAGTTAATTCTGATTTAGATAATTAAAACTTGAATCAATAGTTTACTCCTATTCCGTGATTCCTAGCCAGCATCAGTAGAATTTAAAAGATGGAACTTAAATTCTGGAAGAAGCTTGGGGTCATTGAAAGATCGCTACATTTTTCTGAAGGCAGTCTAGCCCACTATTCTGTTTAATTCTGGGTCTCACTGTCCATTTACATTATCTGTTACATATGTGTGTAAATATACACATTGATGGACTGACTTATAGTTCTCCATTCTGCTCCATGCCATAATCTTGGCAACATATGTTCTTCATCCACTTAGCTTTTCCTATGTCAGGCTGCATGAGTTGTTACATAGCTCTTATCCAGGAAGTTCTGTAATGTTCCTGAGCTTAAAGCAAACAGTAGAAATCACATGCAAACAGGATCATAGAGAGGATTTCACCATTTGCATTTGGGACCAATCTGTCCCAGGCCTCTTCTATCACAGTGAGCATAGGTCTTCTTGTGTCCCACCGTATTTGATGTTTGTAATGATTATATGGGGCAAAAATACAAGCTCTTTTTGTGTTTATTTGACTCAACAAAGCAAAACATTATAAATATGATGCCATTTTCAAAAGATAGATGAGTTAGGCCCAAAACTGAAAGGAAGAGATCAGAGTGGCCTACTTTGGGGAATATCAATGCTAAATTTCCCACCATTGTAAAAGTCCATTTCTTTAATATCAAAATTATGCTGGTGATGCTATATAGGAGAATATTTTACAACAACAACAAAGATCATCCCTATCCCTTTTCCATTTCTCTATAATGAAATATTTCTCTGCACTAAATACCCTTTCCAGACCCTGCCTCCCCCTCACCCCCTTTGTGGGTTGAAGACAAAAGGCCTTTGTCTCTTAAGGAAATGGATTAAGTAGAAAAAAACCCAACTATGAAACAAAGAGTACCTGCTATCTTGTAAAAATATTGCCTTCCCTACTTCTTGAAGTGCTTGGGTAATGAGACATCTGAGTACAATATCCCTTCAATGGCTATTGTTGTGATCCATATTTGTCCATTCAGAAAAGAATTATGATATTGATCACAGAGAGAAGACCCTTTTCAATCCTTAAAAGAGGGAAGGAATCAAGTAGTGACTATTGTTCTGGATTGTTAACAACATATCTTTTCCTTGTTTAAGATTCCAATTTATATTACCTCTAATCATCTTAAGATAGATAAATGTCAGAGGGCATGTGTAGCCTATATCAGTTTGGAATTTCTCACTCTAGAAATGGCCTGTATTTGGGAGTAATGTCAAATTAAATGAAAATTTATTTCTGGAAGATTTGTGCCTAAAATTTACAGTATTGATTTTTTTCTTCAATAGCTAAAATTCCAGGAACATGATAATCTCATGTACTCTGGATCTTCTCCTCTGGTAGAATATTCCCACAATTGTCTCTTTTACATATAAAAACTTCAATCTCTTCATACCAATCATGAAAAACCTTCACTAAACTGTCATACCCTCAAGCTATCTTCCAATATCTCTGTGCTACTTGATAGACAAACTCTTAGAAAAAGCCTTCATTTTCTTACCTCTTACTTCTCAACCCTTTGAAATTAAGTTTCTGGAAGCAGTCTCTGTAACATTGTCAATAATTGTTAATTGCCAAATCTGAATTTTTTCCCCTCAATCTTCATCTTTCTTGTTGCATTACCACTTGCGTTGGCACTGCACCCTAAGGACCATAAGACCTTTCCACATGACTTAGAACTGAAGCCTTATATATGTTTTCCCTTCCATTAGAATGTGAGCACCTTGAGAGCAGGCAACTACCTGTTCTTCTATTTGATGATGATGATATGCATTTATATGGTGCTTTAAAGTTTGTAAAGTGCTTTACAAACAATATCTCATTTTATCCTTACAACAACCCTAAGATTGAGACCCAGCAATACCACTATTAGGTCTTTTTCCCAAAGAGATCATAAAAAAGGGAAAAGGACCCACATGTACAAAAATATTTATAGCTGTTCTTTTTGTGATGGCAAGGAATTGGAAATTGAGGGGTTGCCCATCAATTGGGGAATGGCTGAACAAGTTGTGGTATATGAATGTAATGGAATACTATTGTGCTGTAAAAAACGATGAGGAGGCAGATTTTAGAGACACCTGGAAGGACTTACATGAACTGATGCTGAGTGAGATAAGCAGAACCAGGAGAACATTGTACACAGTATAAACAACATTGTGTGTTGATCAACTGTGATAGACTTGACTTTTCTCAGCAATACAATGGTCCAAGATAGTTCCAAAGGACTCATGATGGAAAATACTCTCCAAATCCAGAAAAAAAAGACCTACGGAATCTAGATGCAGATTGATCCATACTACTTCTATTTTTTTTGTTTTTCTTTTTTGAGGTTTTCCCTTTTTGCTCTGATTCTTCTTACACAGCATGACTAATGCTGAAATACATTTAATGTGATTTTATATATATATATATATACACACACACACATACATATATTCCTTTTTGCTCTGATTCTTCTTATACAGCATGACTAATGCTGAAATACATTTAATGTGATTACATATATATATATACACATACATATATATATATGTACACACACACATATATATAAATATAAAACCTATATCAGATTGATTGCTGTCTTGGGGAGGGGGGGAAGGAGGGAGAAAAATTTGAAACTAGAAATCTTATAAAAACAAATGTTGAGGGGGAGCTAGGTGGTGGCATAGTGGATAAAGCACTGGTCCCTAGATTCAGGAGTACCTGAGTTCAAATCAGGCCTCAGACACTTGACACTTATTAGCTGTGTGACCCTGGGCAAGTCACTTAACCCCCATTGCCCTGCAAAAAAACCCCAAAACCCAAAAAACCCCACAAATGTTGAAAACTATCTCTACATGTAACTGGAAAATAATAAAATACTTTTATGACAAAACAAAAACAAAAAACAACCCCCCCTCCCCCTCCCCCCGCCAAAAAAACCCCCCAACCCTAAGGATCAGGTACATTAAGAAAGACAGAATTGATGCCTTAAAGATCATAGTTATTCAGTGTCCTGAAGCTGGATTTGTACTTAGGTCTTCCTGATTTCAGGTCTACTGGTCTTCACAGCATTGCACAGTACTTTATGCTTATTAATCCTATCCACAAAAACTTCAGATAATATCTCCTCTATAAATACTTTCCTTATCTCTCCTTCCTCATATTTCTTATAGCACTTTTAGACCCCCACATTTTGCTTTATCACTCTTTATGTTGTATCATACTATTTTGTGAACATGTCATGCCTCAACTTCTCCCCTGCCCCAAAACATTAGATTGTAAGCACTTCTAGGACATAGAAACTTAGGTTTTTTTTAGCCTTGTAGCTCCAAAACATAACAATGTTTCTTGAATTAGTGTCTTGGGAGTACCAACATATTACCTGGGTTCACCATCTTGTCAGGTATTCTCACTTCCTAACAATCTACTTTTGCTAATTCATATCCTCAATGATCTTTTATCCCATTTCTCATAAACAAATTATCATTAATGTGCTGCATCTTCCTTTCTCCCCCATGTGTCTTTTCCTTGGTTTATTTGTCAATTAATTTAACATTTTAAAAACAACTGTATGCTGGACATTGTACTTGACCTTGGAGATTACAAAGACAAAAATGAAATAGTACACGTCCTTAAGGAACTTACTTTTTAGGGGGTGAAACAACCTGTACCCATAAAAATAGATACAAAATTAAATAAAAAGCAGTTTTTGTAGATGGGCATCATTTCCTATACCTAGAACAAGAATTAGAATATAGGGAATGGCCTGGGCAAACACAATGAGGAAGATTATAGGATGAGTTTGGGAAATTAATGGTTCTGTTGGCTATAACATTAGAGCATGAACAAACTTAAAACAAGGCTCAAAAGGTAGGTTGTAATAATACTATGAAAAGCCTTAGAAACTAGGTTAGCATTCTGGAGAGCAATTTGGAACTATGCCTGAAGGGCTATAGAACTCTGCATACCCTTTGATCCAGCAATACCACTGCTAGGTTTATATCCCAAAGACATCCCCAAAAAGAGAAAAAGACCTATCTGTACAAAAATATTTATAGCAGCTCTTTTTGTGGTGACTAAGAATTGGAAATCAAAGGAATGCCCATCAACTGGGGAATGGCTAAACAAGCTGTGATATATGATGGTGATGGAATATTATTGTGCTATAAAAAATGACAAGCAGGATAACTTCAGAAAGGCCTGGAAAGACTTGTATGAACTATTAAAAAACAACAACAAAAAACCCAACTTCTCTTACTTTTTTTGCAATCCTTTCAACAGTGCTTGTTTTCATATTGAACATATTAATCAATTAACCCACAAGCATTTAGTAAGTGCCTGTAATTTGACAGGGACAGGGCACAAAAAGAAAAATTAAACACTGCCCTTTCTCAAGGAGCATGTGTTCTGTCTGGGGAGATAATGTACAAAATATATACAAATATTCATACAAATAAATATATAAAGGTAAATGGTATTTGAATGGGGGCACTAGCTATTGTTTTGGGGATCAGGATAGCCTCCATGTAGAAGGCAGTGTTTGAGCTCAGTTTTGGAGGAAACAAGAGGAAGAAGAGGTGAAGTGCATTACAGCACAGGGGAAAGCCTCTGCAAAGTGCAAGAAGGAATTGGAAACCTATCCTAAAGCTAACAGGGTGTCAGTATGAGTTTACCAAGTAGGGGAACAACAAGATCAGACTTGTGCCTTAGGAACCACTTTGGCAACTATGTGGGGGATTAAAAGGGAGAGGCTTAGATTAAGGAGAAAATTATTAGACTATTGCCAAAATTCCCAAGAAAGTTGATGGAAAGGTCATGAGTAATATGTGAGTTAAGGAAGAGGACTAGAAAATGCCTACACTATAAACCTATAAGGTTTACAGATCCCTGTAAGGATTGTCAAGACCTCAACAGAAAGAGAGAAGTTGAAAGAGAAGTAGATTTTGTTTGAATAATGAGTTCTGTTTTGGATGTACTATCATAAGATAGATATATAGCTAGAAAGGACTTCAGAGGCCGTCTACTCCAACACCTTCATTTACATAAGATGGAACTAAGGCCACAAGCCCAAGGCTACACAGTTAAGTATCAGAAGTGAAACAAATGTAGGCCCTTTGACATCATGGCCAGTGCTCTTTTTGGACAACCATTTTGAAATGCCCAATAAGCAGTTGGAGAGGCACAACTGGAACCTAGGAGAGACTTATTCAATCATTTCAGTCGTGTCTGACTCTTTGTGACCCCATTTGGGGGTTTCTTGGCAAAGATACTAGAGTGGTTTGCCATTTCCTTCTCCAGTTCATGTTACAGATAAGGAAACTGAGGCAAACGAGGTTAAGTGACTTGCCCAAGGTCACATAGCTAGTAAGCATCTGAGGCCAGATTTGAACTCAGGAAGAGGAGTGTTCCTCACTTGAGGCCTGGCACTCTATCTACTGTGTCAATTAGCTCCCAGTCAGGAGAGACTCAGGCTGGAATCATCTATATAGAGATAAGTAAGTAAGCCTGTGTAAACAGATGAAGTAACCAAATGAGAATTCACAGTGATAAGACAAGAGAGCCTACAAAACAGAGCAACATTCAATACAACTAGCAAAGAAAAAGTGATAAGCCAGTGAAAGAACCAGAAAAGAATAATGTCATGAAAAGCCAAGGAGGAGATAGTATCTAGGAAGAAAGGGAAGTCAACTGAGTCAAACCCTGCAGAGAGCTCAAGAATGAAGACTGAGAAAACCCCACCAAATGTGGCAATTAAAAGATCATTGGAGAGAGTATTTACAATTGAATGATGAAATCAGAAGCCAGACTACAGGAAGCAAACAGTGTTGAAAGCTTCTTGTAGTAGTATGGCTTGAAAGGGAGAAGAGAAAGGAAGACAGCTAGAAACAGTAGGGATTAATGATTGCTCTTTTGTTTTGTTTTAAGGATAGGGAAGATGATTGTGTTTGTAGGCTATAGGGAAGGAGCCAGGAGCTACGGAGAGACTAAAGATTAAAAGAGGTGGAGGACTTTGGGGACAATCTTCTGGAAAGGCTAGGAATAGATGAGACAATAGATACATATAGATACATACATGTAGAGGTGGTTGGCATTAGTGAGAACAGTCACCATACTATTAGAGACTGGAGAAGAGGAGAGAATGGGGGATAGCATAAATGGGTTTTGAAATATAGAAAGGGGGAGAAAAGGGACCTTTGGGAAATGGTCTCTACTTTTTCAGTCAAGTATGTTCTCAGTTGGGGGAAGCTAGGTGGCACAGTGAATAGAGCACCGGCCCTGGAGTCGGGAGTACCTGGGTTCAAATCCAGCCTCAGACACTTAACACTTACTAGCTGTGTGACCCTGGGCAAGTCACTTAACCCCAATTGCCTCACTAAAAAAAAATAAAAAAAATGTTCTCAGTTAATAGAGTAGTGGTAAGCAATCAGATATGGCTTATACATGTGGCACCCTATTTTTGAGATGTGGAAACTGCAACCTATACTCAGAACCTAGGTGTTAACCTCAATTTCTCATTTTCTTACCATTCCCTTCCCTCCCCTCCCCATATTCAATCAGTTGCCAAGTCTTGATGGTTTTATCTTTGTAATATCTATCCTATATGCCCCCTTCTCTCCTAATCTTC